>NC_034409.1:13004433-13304433 GCF_002078875.1 Numida meleagris | reverse complement strand
ACTGTGTACTTCCAGTCCCAGATGGCCTAAGAGTACTAAATCAGCTCTAGAGGGCATGTCTGCAATGCCACACCCTCTGACAATACACTGGATCCAAATCCCTCTTCCTCCCAGGAAGCAGAACTGACCCAATCCTGTCTCTTAAAACAATAAAAGGCTTGTCTTTTATAAAGGCAATGTCACTGCCATGCTCCAAGGTGGAAAAGGCCACCTCATTTTGGGGGGCATCTGCACCTTGCTGCTGCTTTGAAGGACTTTCTGTGCCTCTCTTGTGCACATCTCCTCCCAAATCCTTTCCAGCTCATTCATTGCAGGCTTAAAACTGGCGTATACAACTGCCAATGACAATCCAATTTTTAAAAACTATTTTTCAGAATAATTTGTACTCTTTCAGTACAATGACTACAAGACAACAGGAGCTTAATGTATTACAGCTCCTATTATGGAATGATCTTCTTAGAGCCGCAAGGAAGAGCCATGCAGTAAATCATCATTACTTCAGGCACTTGCCACAGTACAGACAGCACATAGGACTTGATGGGATGTAGTTCAGATGCCAGTGCCGCTGCACTGAACCAGATGCACATGTTTGCACAAACACTGGCAAATAAATGCCTGGAGGAGGGAAAAGTACAAATGCTTATCACAGAATGGCTTAGGTTGGAGGGGACCTTAAAGATAACACAGTTCTAGCCCCACTCGCCATGTGCAAGGTTGTCACCCACCAGATCAGGCTGCCCAGAGCCCCATCCAACCCGGCCTTGAATGCCTGTAAAGATGGGGCATCCGAGCTTCTCTGGGAAGCCTCTTCCAGTTTCAGTGCCTCATCACCCTCTGAGTAAAAAAACTCCTCCTAACATCTAATCTAAATTTCCCCTCTTTTAGTTCAAAGACATTCACTCTTGTCCCATCACTACTGGACCATGTAAACATTCACTCTCCCTCTTATTTTATGCTCCCCTCAAGTATTGGAAGGCCACAATGAGGTCTTCCGAGAGCCTTCTCCAAACTAAACAAGCCCAACTCCCTCAACCTCTCTTCATAGGAGAGGTACTGCAGCCTTCTGAGCATCCTCATGGCCCTCCTCTGGACCTGCTCAAACATCACTGCATCTCTCCTGCGGTGGAGACCTCAGGCCTGGATGCAGTACTGCAAGTGGGACCTCACAAGGGCAGAGCAGAGGGGGACAATCACCTCCCTCTTCCTGCTGGCCACCCCTCTGTTGGTGCAGCCCAGGATGCTGCTGGCCTTCAGGGCTGCAGGTGCACACTGCTGACTTATGACCAGCTTTTTGTCCACCAGTTCATGAGTTTACTTCAAGCTGTGGTGGGCATACGCTAACAAAAAGCAGGACTGTTGTATGGAAGGACTGCACTACAGACAGCCATACTTATAAGCTTAGGGATAGGACTGATGTAGAGTGCAAATGGGTTGTCCTAACAGGAGTGATGGCACCCTGCTAAAGTAACGAGGGTGGTATTTGCACATGTGCCCTACGAAGACCTGCTGTCTACCATGCACCCTGTTTTCCAGACACTACAGACACTAGTTCAAAGCCACATGCTGGCCATACAATAGCAAATTTGCTCCGTGCTGTGATCGAACAAGAAATGTCAGTCCATTAGATAAATAATGCACAATTTTCAAAGGATGTGCCCAAATAAGTGTTTATTTGATGATTGCTTCTGAAGAGCATTTTGTACTAACAGCTAAATAGTATGACATGTTTGCAAAACAGGGTAATTATGGAGCCGTCATATTTATTATTTTATGAGCCTGCAACTAAACAAGACAGACCTACTGCAAGGTTAAAAATCAGAATTTGTCCACAAAATACTGCTAACCTCTGACTCCACCTATGTGTTCAGAACCATTCCAGGGGAACACAGAAAAAAGAACTGCAAGAGGATGGACTGATAATTATTTCTCCTTAATTACAATTTGATCTTTTGTACATCAGGGGGATGAAATCACGCACAGATACACACACTCCTGTTCATCTGGTAATTCTAAATGACATGGAATTAAAAGCAAAGCAGTGAATCTCTCACTCAATATGCACACGCAATTCCCATTAAATACAGTGGTTATTTTGCTGTGACCAGCATGTGTTTTGAATGTGTAATGTCCATCACAGGTTTCTATTCAATTAGATCTATTGGCAACAAGACTTGAACACTAAGGAGGAAGGTGAAACAGAGGTTAAAACAACAAGCTAATTGCTCATGCAGTGTTTCTGGCGCTGCAACACCTATGCCTGGTCACAAATCCCTCTCTCTCCATTCTTTTCTCTTCCAATATTCAGTACCCCGGAGGGCAGCTGAGGAAACCGTGTACAGCTTCATGCTTGTAATGGCAACCACAGAAATGAGGAGAGTTTCTTAACAAATGAAACCGAACTGGATGATTATTTGCTCTCAGGACTTGGAGGTCAGAATGACCAGCCTGCTCCACCACCCAGACAAGGAAGTCTGCACAGATGAGTGCCCCTCTGCTGCAGAGTCCCACACCACTGAGCTGTGCTGTACCACATCCCCAGCATTGTGGCAGAATCCCTCTGGCTGAGATCCCTTTGGCCACCCATTTATGTGCATCATCAACTTTTGGTGTTGTCACTCAAGGAGCAGTCTGCATTCTACCTGAAAAACGTCATCCCTTGCTGGGGGAAGGGACAATAGGAGGAGATGAATTTTGATGCCATTTCTGATATTTATGAAGTCCACTGGAAGCACACATGATGGTATTTGCTCCATCAGCTATTCTGTATCACATCCTATCTGTGCACTGGTAAATACACCAGGGAAGTGCACCTGATACATGCCTCCGATGGCAAATCTGGTCCCTGGTGGTGCTGGGGGTAGCCCCAAGCAGGTTAGCATCAGCAGGGTTTCAGGAAGATCACCCTACCCTGCAGTGATGCTGAGGAAAAGCCATCCTGCTCTGCAGAGTCTGTTTTCCCAAAATAACTCACAAGCATGAATGAAAGCCCAGTGTGGTGCTACACTGCATTATGATAATGGACTGTTTGTTATTTTCTCACTTTATTTTTTGACATTTTCTGAGGAAGTCTCAGAAACTAAACATATTTTCCCAATGATACCATTGTCCTTTAGTTTTAATTTGAGGAATATTGGTTTATTATCCTGACAGACCTAACACCTTTCTGCTTCCTTTTGTAGCTTTTTCCTAGACACAAAAATCAGGTACCACATCATCAGAAATAGGTCCATTTGGGGGCTCCAGACTCCACATTCTTTTGTAAAAAAATCAAAAATAACTTCACAAGACCTATCCTGCATGAAAGTATTTTCTTGGTTCCCACAGAAGTTGATAAGAAAGCAAAAATTAATAGGTTATTGATCATTTGACTGCACAGTGTATTAACTTTATTGGATATCTTGGTAAAAAAAATATAGGCTTGCTAACAAGAATTACATAGGTTGCTCTGAAAGTAATGCCTCCTATTTATTTTCATGGAAATGACAACGGATACAAAGAGCACAATAATGCTATTTGATGGAGCAAAGTCTCAGCTATGAAACACTATTTTTCAACGTAGTCACCACCAGTAGCTATGCATTTTTGCCAGTGATGAACAAGAGCCTGCATGCCGCACTCCTAAAAGTCTGTACCAGTGGAGGTGACCCACTGTCGCTGTTGACACTGCTGAAACGCACCACTCACCACCTCACTGTGCTCACATCCACTGGTTGGTCTCCATAAACATTCAGCAAGTGTCAATGAATGTCAACGAGTGTCATTTTTTCCACGTGGAGAAATTCAGTGACACACCTTTGCTTCATCCACAGTCCCATGTCAGATGCCATTTTGTCAGACTGCCCTTCTGTTGCCATCTGTCGCACAGCAACAAAATTTAATGTAATATTGGTAGGAAGGTTCAACTTTTACTGCCATAGCACCAATATCTGCCTCTGATGTTGTGGGCCAACATAATAAAACAGGAGTTATTACTTTCAGAGCTGTCCTCATCTTTGGAGACAGCTATGAGCCCAGTTTCCATACCAGGAATGTGAAGACAGCAGTGTCACTGTTCTGATTTCATTTGTGTGAAGAGGCAGTTTCACACATGAAAGCAAGACCCCGCTGCCTGGCCCTGCAGACCCAGATGACACTGCCAGACACCACTGCCTTGGAACATGTGTCCCACGGTGTTGCTGGCTCTCAGCGTGGAGCTGCTGTCGACCAAACACCCTAATGCTGCCACATGAAGTGAAGGAAACATCTCCTGAGCACTGATCCGTGGACAGGTGAGCATGTGGATGTTCCATCTGGAGTACAAAAACATCGAAGGGAAGGGGAGATAGAAATTGCCCCATTATCAAACTGCAGTGGCTCTTCCTGCTATCTAGGGCCAGAGGCTACCCTTCATATCCCATCACTTACACAGACAATCTCACTGGAGTTGTTTCCAGTCAGCCCTCAGTAAAATGGATTAGATTTGGTTCCAGTGAGTACTTATAAAGTCAGATAACCGTTTTCATAGGCAACTAAGACAAATCACTCAACATTTGATTTCCTTTCATTAGAGCAGCCATCAGTCCTGGTATCAAGCATAATATACTCAGTACCCTTCTCTGCAACATTGAAACTGTGATTTTTGTAAACGTTTCATAGGATTACACAATCACCATGATGTAAGTCAGTAGAAAGATCCGATAAGACCAGAAATTTGATAGGGGAATTATGCAGAAGAAAAATTCTGTAAAAAGCTCCTTCATACATCCTACCAATTTTGAAGGCTTGACAAACAATTTCAAAGATAAGAAGTTTCCCTCTGCTCTTGAATATTTATGGAGAGAAAGACATAGTGGCTCAACACCCAACAGAAAATTAGGCTGTGAACAAAGCAGCATAATTCCCCTCTTCCTTTATCGTTGGGCCAATTCTGGCTGTGCAGGACCGGCTTCTTCAGCAACACTGCAGAACAGAGGATACAGGGAACAGCACTAGAAATCCAAATCAAGGATTTCCAAAGATGTCAAATTAGGATCACGATAGTGTTTTGTGTCAGCACAAAACCTCACTTGAAATGCACAAACAAAAATGCTGTGTTCAGATATATCCATACATAATCTGTCCTGTTCTGAGCACGTTTGAGTTTATGAAAACATATAATTCACACATTTTGTAGTAGACACAAGTAAATGTTAAGTAAGTAACCTAAACTCTCCAACGACACAACCAGTAAATCTAATTTAAAGCTCAGTGAGTACACTAATAAACTTCACAGTATTCCAATGTCACTGTATGTGACCAGCCATGCTAAAATGTTACTATATGTGAATTTCAAAACTGAAAGTGAACTATTATGGGCAACAGCATAGCAGGCTGATACAAAACCATTATGATATACCATCTGTGCGAACGTCTGTCCGTGAGCACATTTTATTTATAAAATAAAAATAATTAACATGATGTAAAAGGTATGAGAAAGCCTAAGAAATAATTAGGAATGCAAACTTGGTTTTATTAAAGGATGAACATTCTAAAATAAAAATGCCTAAAAATATATGTTTGTCTATGATTAGGACAATGAGAAGCACAACCATCTTGCACTGTAAATCAGTATCATTGAGATATAATCTCTTCCTAAGCAAGAAGCATTCTTCAGTGTCATGGGTAAGTAACAGTGGCTGCAAGTGAGAAGTGATACAGGCCAGGAAGTGGCAACAAGATCCCCTACCACAAAGATAACAGCATGTTGTGAAGCCAAGATAGGACTTTTAATATATGATCGATGATCTTAGTGGCCTTTTCCAACAGTAATGATTCTGTGATTCCATGATTTTTGAGAGGTTTCTGTTTCTCTCTGACTTTGACACAACAGCTAACACAGGCCAGGGTGACATTCAGGAGGGACACTGCAGACTGCCTACATCAATTGAGAGGTCAGCTCCAAGGACTGAAGTTCTAAAATTACAGTTTTTTAGTATATATATTATAAAATTCAGGTTTTAGTAACTTGAGGGTAAAAAATACCACTCCTTGTTTGCTAAAGTTCAGGGCTTTATTGCTGATATGGATGAAATAATGAATATTTTAATGTTTCTAAGTGCCAGAGCAAGGAGATACATTTATTGTGTAATCAATCCATTACTTAACAATAGTTTGTTTCCATAATTTGGCTGAGTAATTTTTTTTTTTTCTGCTAACCCAGAATCTCCAGCCCTGCACAGGAGAGGGGCATGAACTGCTCTTACCACTCAAAGCCAGGGCAACAAGATTTATTTCCCTAGAGGACCTGGGGATCAGCTGAGGGTATGTGTCCCTCCCCATCCCTCTGTTGACTCCTCCAGGAGTCAGCCCCCCAACAGCAATCAAGAGAGATTAAAACCCTCTCACCTCCCAATTAGCGTTCAAAAAGCACTGCATTAATTGCAGTGGTTGGTATTGTAAAATGTGGAACAGTGTCAAAAAACCAATTTCCTTTGCACCATCTGTTTTCTGATTGCTCTGCTCTCTCAGAGAATTGGATGGGTCGGGCAGTGCCACTGCATGGACAGAGGTTGGGCTTCTAGATGTGATGGCAATAGTGCTGTACCAGGGACATTTAAAACAGAACTGGGTAATTGTTTTATCAGTATTCATATTCCCTTGGAAATGAATCAAGACCAAGATAAACCCATGTATCTGCAAAAGAAAGTGTGCAAAGATATCAAAAGGACAGAAGATGCTCTCACAGAGCTCTGCTTCTGCATTTCCTCCCCAGCAGTAAAACAGGGTTTGCTTTCCATTATATTGCTTCAGAAGCCAGCTCCCGGCTGGATAGAATTCACACAAGACTGGGCTGTTTCTGAAAAAAAGCCAGCAATTCCCTAGTTTGGCTCTGCTCCAGCCTCACCTCCATGATATGTCTGCGGGCTGAAGGCAGCTACACTGCTGCCCATGCCAGACTTTTCCATGGAGAAGTTCCCCAGTAAGTGGCTACACAGCTCAGGGAAAAGAACTGTAGAGCTTTCTCACATTTTTAACTTAATTTCTGTGGATCTGCAAAAAGAGTGACACACATGCCTGAAGATCCTGCTCCTCTTCTGTTTTACTCAGTTTCTAGCAAAGCAGGGAAGCTCCTTGGTTTGAGTTGACATTGGCATCCACTTGGATGGAGCAACACCCACAGGGTGCTGGTTGGGACCTGCTTGCCATCTGCTGTCGCTGTTGGAGAAAACCAGTGTGAGCACAGGACAAATTACGGGATGCTGACCTTTGAAGCCCAATGCAACACTGGTGCTTCTTCTAGATGTCCCTGACAAACAGCTGAGCTAATAACGCACTGCTAATGATGCTACACTGGGAGAATGGGAAGGGAAGGAAGTGGGACTTCTTTTTGAGGATATCGAATTTGTAACTCTGTATCTATTGATTAGGAAAACGTGTAACTCAAACTGCATTTTTGACTTCTATTAGAGACCAAAAGGGAGCTTCTAATCTGGATAAGATTTTGATATTTTTAGAGTGGAATATATAAGCAAGGACTTTTAGCAAAGTGTCTCAGATACAAGACTTCAGCAATTTTCCAATTTGTTTACAGTTTTAATGATTGACTGAGAAAAAATACTGACCAAAAGGCCCGAAGACAAGTGGAGAACTGTTCAGAACATAATAATTTATGTTACTTTTATGTCCCCAGTTATCAAGGCTCTCATATTTCCAAATGATAGAGATAATATTATAAACCTCTGTAATCAGAAAATTGTCTTTTATATAAGCTACATGCTATCTTTCTGCCTGCTAACATCTATTTTTATTTGCTCATTCAATGGGAACCCTTCTATGTATTTTAGTTTTCTCTAAAGATATCCTATAAATAACAAAGCTTTATGCTCTCTTTATTTTTTTCAACATATTTAAATAACGTGTTCCAAGAATTTTGTAATGTAACCAAGAATTTTAAAAGAGATGCTTGTGCCATTAATATTGTTCTTTATATGTGAGGACATAAACTTTCAGACAACTACAGCAAAAATGTTGTTGCGCCAGCATTTTCAATAGGTCATATACAGACAGCTCAGGTAATTAAAGGCTTGTCAGCCTGACAGCAATCCCAGAGAAAATAATGAAATGGCTGAGAGGGACTTGATTAATAAGGAAATAAAGATGGCTAATATAATTACCGCCAATCAATGTGGTCTTACAGCAAGCAGATTTTGTCAAACTAATTTGATTTTTTATGGGGTTTCAAGTTGCTAAAAGTAACAACGATGGTATAATAGACTTCTAAAACCTACTTTAGATGGTGCTTACCGCATGATGTTTTGATTAAATTGAATGACATAAAAATCAACATGACATAAAATTAAAAGGATTAAAGTCTGAGTAATTGATAATTCATTAGGGAATTGTTCTTCAATGTGTGTTTCCAGTAGGATCCTAAAGCTATTAGTTCTTTGCCCCACTCTTTATGTTTTAGCTCTGATCTGCAGGAGAACATAAAATCATTACTACTGAAGTTACCAGATGGGACAGAGATTGAAGGAGTGGCTAAATAACAAAGAGAGTTAGCAGTACAGAGTGGATGGTATTGCTCTGGGAACCAGCACAAACAACCAACATCAGCTCCAGCAGAGCCAGATGGAGACGATACTGAAGAAACAGGGCTCTCTCCTTAGAAAGAACAAATACAAGAAGAGCTTGGGGGGCTTTTCAGCTGAACATGTGTTTGAGTAAGATGTTCTGCTAAATGAATAAATCTCATCCATGTATGTCGATGCACTGAATGGCCTAACAAGAGCTTATCGTAGCATTTGGTCCTGAAATACTGTGACAAGCTTTGGTGCCCACAGCCCAAGGCAGATGTTGAATAGCCAAAATAAGTTTACAAAAGAGCCAAAAGAATGATGAAAGTGTTGGAAACCATGGTTCAAATGAAAAAGGTACAAAGTGCTCAAGATATTTAAGAACAAAACCTATTTGCTCATAGCTGAAGACTCAATGTGTTGAACACAACTTTAGTTTAGAGGGTTCTTAGGGAAACATATCCATGAGCTGGAAATGGAATCTGGAAAATCAATTCAGATACATAATGTATACTTTGTAAAGGGAGGACGATTTAACGCTGGAACAACTTTCCAGTTCTGTGATAGATGTCATGTTAACAGAAATTAAAAATTCACAGGATCTTTCTCTAAAAGCTCTGCCTTATTTTAATCTGAACTCATTTAAGCAATACACATTGCAAGTGTTACCCAGGGGTTTAGGTTAGGTCATTATACTGTGTTCTTGGAACCTGAATACCTATCACTCTATAAATTTTTGCAATTATCAGGCAAAAATGTAACAGTGATACAAATTTCCTTTGGGAAAATAATCCCCTTTCCTTTTTTTCTTCTCCTGGAAAAGTTTCTTTTTCCAGTTGAAAACTCCTTCTAATGTCTTTCTTTTTCATCCTCTCCCAGAGTTTTAAATGGTCAGTTCTAGACTGAATCCCAATGGCAGAAAGGCTCTGATGAAAATGGGGTCTGGGATAACAGAAGACTGAGAGGCGATCTCATCAAAAAGGGAGGGTGTCAAGTAGATGGGGACAGGCTCTTTTCAGTGGTGCACAGTAACAGAACAAGGGCCAGTGGGCACAAACTGGAACATAGGAAGTTTCATCTGAACATGAGAAAGAACCACTTTACCGTGGAGTTAACAGAGCAGTGGGAGCTGCCCAGAGAAGATATTGAGTCTTCGTTTCTGGAGATATTCAAAACTTCCCTGAACACATTCCTGTGTAACCTACTGTAGGGAACCTGCTTTAGCAGGAACCCCTACGATTCTGTGATTCTGTGTGACTTTTTAATAGAAAGCTGAGATAATAACAGGTAACAGACAAGAGATGTGAGTTCTGATGCTTGCTGCCAGGTTGTTTTAAAAAAGACAATTCTCCTAAGCAATGCTGGATAGGCTGACAAATGGTCACTCTAAAGCTTTAACTTATCACAGTGCTTGGCTGGATTTATATTGATAAAGTAGAGATGAAATGCTTTTTAATCAATATTCTTTGTAATTGCCCTTTAACTAAACTATGCTTTTTGTGCATATGTGCATATATAGCAAACTCATACTTTAAATGGTATTTAGCAACTGAAATAATCACCCCCAAAGCGCTGTATCACTGCAGAAGTCACTGAACTGGAAAAAAAAATCACTGAACTTTGCTACACAAACTGCAGAAACTGAGCTGAATACAGGTGGCTCACAGTACTCTTGCTCCAATTAATGGCTAGAGAGCTTACTTGGGGAAAATGACACTTTCCATTTAAATTGGAAAATTCCAGAAGGCAATCAGCAACTGTTATGAACTATCTTATTTCATATTATAATATTCATGAATATATGATTATAATATAATACTATATAATAATTATAATATGGTATTCATGAATATTTCATATTTCAGAACTTGAACCTCAGAGAGGCCAAACCTCTATAACCCTGCACTGCCTCTCAGGATCACATCTTTATTTTATGCGAAGTCCTATTTCTTGCTCCCATTAAAGCTACTCCAAACCCAAAATCATGAGATAAAAAGGTAGTGAGAAAAGATATAAATAAAATGTGCAGTGCAGAATAAATTCACATCTAAATTGCAGGCCAAGATTAAAAACAGCTTCTGCAGAAGACTCATCACATTCACTGCCTTCCCTTTCATATCTATTTTTCTACCTTCATTCCTAGACTATTTACTGTTTAATAACACACTCAAGGTCTTGCTTGAATGCTTTGATGCTTCTTGCTTGAATAGATTTTCTTTGGAACATACTCCCTGAGCTGTATGCATTACGTTTGCTACGAAACATTTTTTGCCCAGTCTATTCTCTTTAAAACGACAAAAAACCCCAGCAATTTCAGCCAAGTTTTTGAAACCATCCTTGCCTTCAGCATACCAAAATTTATCAAAATGGTCACTGCAGAGGTGAAGGGAAATTTCTGATATCTCTCTGATATATATATGAGGGCACCTCCAAAAGTAATACCTCCTGTTTTATTATGTTGGCCCACAACATCAAAGGTGGATGTTCGTGGCATGGCCGTTACATTTTGTTGCTGTGCGACAGATGGCAACAGAAGGGCAGTCTGACAAAATGGCATCTGACATGGGACTGTGGATGAAGCAAAGGTGTGTCACTGAATTTCTCCACGTGGAAAAAATGACACTCGTTGACATTCATTGACACTTGCTGAATGTTTATGGAGACCAACCAGTGGATGTGAGCACAGTGAGGTGGTGAGTGGTGCGTTTCAGCAGTGTCAACAGCGACAGTGGGTCACCTCCACTGGTACAGACTTTTAGGAGTGCGGCATGCAGGCTCTTGTTCATCACTGGCAAAAATGCATAGCTACTGGTGGTGACTACGTTGAAAAATAGTGTTTCATAGCTGAGACTTTGCTCCATCAAATAGCATTATTGTGCTCTTTGTATCCGTTGTCATTTCCATGAAAATAAATAGGAGGCATTATTTTCGGAGCAACATACATATATACCACTGGTCTATTTTAATTTACATCACTAAGTTGCACTTCACATCCAGGCTTCCATGTGGTCCTTACTTTGCATTAGTACAAACACTCTAAGAACATCCTGCATAATTGTGCGGCCCCTATGCAAACAAATCTCTCAGTAAAAAAATTAAGAATTTTGCCCATGAAGTGAGAGTAAATTAGAGCCCAGGAATGATTTACTTGTGACACTGTTACTGATGTCTTTGTCTTAACAAGCTTCACTCCTACTGTGATTAAGGTTTTGTTTCTACTATTCACAGTGCAAGGAGATTTTATCCACCTTAATTATTCCCAAAGATTTTCATTTTTACCACCTTGGATTTCTGAATGGCTGTGTACTTTGTTTCTGATTCATTTCTCAAAGACACTTGCAAGTGCATTTTTTCTAAAGGTGTTTTTTTTTTTTAATTTCATTTTTCAGTCGTTTTTGGATGCTGTAAATATTTTTCTTCCCTACTGATTTCTGTCCTTTTTTCCTTCAACAAATGCTAATTATCCTACTAGAGTTAAATGAAACTTACTCGTCTATTTTTGTTTAGAAGTTTCAATGCTTATATTGCTATTATGCTGCTATAACCTCTCCCACCACCATTGTTAGCACTAACATTTCTACATGAAAAGTAGTTAGATTAGTTGAATTGTTACTTTAATTAAAGATAATAGTTTCTGTTGAAACCTTTATTCTTATGTATTCCCTTATGATCTGTAATGCTGATTATCCCAAGGTATAAATAACATGTAAAAAGCTACATTAAAAGAAGTCTAGGGTTGGAAAGTCAAGTAGCTCATAGATAGGAAATGACAAAACTAACACATGCATAGATGCACTATTTGAGCTTTTCTGCATCATTTTAACACAAATAATGGCAGTAATTAAACATAACGATGCATTAAACATCCAGTAACAGCACAATGTATTCAGCAACAGTCCTGCATTTACCTGTACAGATTACTGTGCTATCAAGTATTCCTCATAAAAAGGCTAATTAATCTCACTGAGACTTGCAGCCAACTCAAGAGAAGCTGAGCACTCTCCTTTCCTCCAGAGGTCAGCAGGGACTGAGGTCACTCAGTTTGTTACAGACTTCAGCTTTTAAAGAGTGAAGGCAAGAATTCCTGTGTCCTCTTCCAGAGGCTTCAGAGAGAGATGAGCAAAGTAACATCTCTATGCCAATAGATGGATATATATAGGGAGTTTTATTAACCAGACTACAAGGCTCAATGCTATTTGGTGTTAATCAGAATGGAAGAACGAGCTGCACTACTGCAGAAAAATGGTTTTGTGTGTTTTTTTTTTGTCTGCAGCAGATCTGGGGTGCCAGAAAAACTACTGAAATAAAGTGCTCACGCCATACTCTGTGGCTGAACACTTCCCACCAGGAACCAAGCTGACATTCTTACCAGAGCGCTTCAACAGCTTTGCAAGCTGTGAGGAACATGTTTAGAAAACTGGAAGGACCGAGCTGTGAATAAACCAAAACCACATATGAAGCTGTGCTGCAAAGTAGACAGACCCCACAGCAAGGCCATCGGCTGGCTCCACAGCGTGGTCAGGGACCAAAGCAGGGAAGCTCCATCCAAAGGGAACTCAACTAAGAAGCTTTATGAGCTCGATCCTCTTAACTTTTCAGAATAAATCTTCAAACTGTTAGAAATAAATCCTCCTTATGCTGGACGTTGATCAAATCTTCCACAGGAAATTTGCAAGAGCAGACCAGAACTGTAAAAAAAACCTTGTACCTTGTTAGGTGTCTCCATTACTTTTTAATTCAGGGCATCTCATGCTCTGCAGCAGCCACCACATAGGAGGGTGGCTTTTCCCACAGCTTTTCCTACCCACTCTACAGCAATGTTGAGGCAGATTGCTAGAGCATATACCTGTATTACAGCAAACATGTATTGAGCAAACATGAGCTCAATAAACCACAGTATTATCTCCCTTCACCAAAGGATATAAATACTGCAGTTTATATGACCACTTACTTCAACCAAAGGTTGTGATGTATAAATCACACCTATCATCCTGCCATCCAGTCATTTTACAACCCAAATCCTATCCGCACGTTACAGTGTTAAAATGCAGACTCTGAAAGTCATTTCACAAAAACAAGGTGCCACAGTAGGGAGGTTGAAAAGGTTTTCCCACCACCATCCAAGCACCTGCCCACTCTTCTCCCCAGGCACTGCATTTTCTTTTTCTGTAAATGATTACGTTCCTTAAATTAGTATTAATATCCAATATAAATTTGGTTTGCAGTCTCTTAACAGTTCTCAGAACCAACTTTTCTGCTTTCCGGGTAAAAGTCTCAGAAGTGTCAAAACCACATGAAAGAAACCTTATGACACGAGGCAGACAA
Source organism: Numida meleagris (assembly GCF_002078875.1). Lineage (NCBI taxonomy): Eukaryota > Metazoa > Chordata > Aves > Galliformes > Numididae > Numida > Numida meleagris. The sequence goes on along the minus strand of NC_034409.1, from coordinate 13,290,574 downwards.
CTTATATGTATTTTATCTGCCTAGCCAATGAATATTTTATTCTAGATAGTAGGCTTTCCCTTCTGTGATCACTTCAGAAAAGGAGAAATACCCACTAATTAATCTATTAGATGAAGTACATATGTACTTAAAAAATCGTTTTTGTAGTGGCTTATGTGGAAGGAGATGAAAATTCTGAGCTTTGACTTTCTGCCTTCATCAGAGTAAGCAAAAACATTTCAAAGAAAAATCTACTTTACAGCTCAATACTTGGCTAAAATTAAAATTGTCCCAGAGAGGATATGATGCAGAAGATACAACTTACGTAAAATGAAGTAAAATGTCATTGAAGTATAAGGTCATTTTATGTTGCACTTCAGCTTCAGATCATTTAGCAGACACACAAGATCTTTTCTTTCAGCTAGTTGCACTATTAACTAGGCAAATAAAAGCTTTTTTAAATATGATCTTTACTCTCTTTCCCTTTAAAGCAGATCTTCACTAGAAAATTAGATCTCAGAGTGAGTATAAAACATGTAGATATTGTTACACCAGAGGCTACAGACAGAAAATCTGATAGTTAAAAAACAGCCAAAGAACTAAGACAAAGGCCTGCTCTGCATCAAGAAAATAAAGTGAAGGTTAAGCTGGTTTTTTTCCCTATCTGGCAATAAGGTTGCAGGTCAATAAGAATTATGTATTTTCTGAAAAGTGGCTCCAAGGAATTAATGCATTTGCAGTCTAAAGCATTTGGAGGGGGATCACTTGCTCAGACGTAGATATCAATACAGTGAATAGGTAAGGCTGAGTTTGCTGTCTAGATCTTGCTTAAAGGCAGTAACAAAATGAGTCAATTTGACAAATCAGACACCTCTGAGGTGCAGTTTCGCTCAAATAGTAGAACTAAGTGGCTGTTCCCACATACCTAGCTACACAAGAAGCTTCAGAAGGAGACAGCTTAATACCCAAGCTGTCTGGATGCACTCACAAAGCCACTGGCCATTCTATTCAGCATGCTGTCACCATTATTTTTATCACTATTTTTTGAGACAGTGGTAATTAAAAAGTAGAAGTCCTATATGCAGAATTATTTTCTTGTGAGTTATCTAACAATAAGTCAGTGCATGCTTTTATGTAAGTATCTTTCTCAGATCTTTAACAAAGACCCTGTGTAATATATACAGTCTCTCAACATCTTACAGATTTTTTTTTCAACAGTAGAGAAATAGTGTCCTGTGCTCTTCCCAGATTTTTCAACTAATTACAGCTCCTTTGGTCTCTGTTTAAGCTACTGACTTCACTAATGTAATTGGAACTCTCTGGAGTTTGATAGTACTCAGAATTCTACTTTGTAAATACTCCAGTAGAATTTCTTTTTCATGACATATTTGTGAGGAACACTGAAAAGCAGATACAAATAGATCTAGAATGTCATATCACAGTCTTTTCAGTTATTATTAAATGAATTTCTTCCTCATGATTTATCCTTCCAAGAAGATAAGATAGAATTATATCAGCTTTGATACTGTATTCATAAAACGTGGTTCAGTCCACTTCATTTGCTGCACTTTTCACTCAGTATATATTAAGCTTTTTCTTTACATTTAGATTATTTCAACTGCTTTTGATTCCTGTATTCTTATGAAGAATCTTCTATCGTTGTGTCTTTCTGAAGACATAATTATTTCCATCTTGTTTTTCCTCCATGCTCCATTATCAAGTATATCAAGAGGTGGTTTCCTTCAATTACTACTTTAGAACCTTCTCTTGAACATACTTTCTATCTTCAGAAGCTAAGAACCATTAAAAATTGAATATTTCTTTTATTTTTTTTTCCCTTGGGACTTGCAAGAAAGTCAACAAATGGATACAATACCACCAAATATTATTATTACTTCCCTTCTAGATATTTGTTATCTAGAAATACAAGAAGTATCCTGGAACATGAGTATTACCAATTAAAACAACATGCAGTCTCTTGTTCAGGATGGATCTGTACGCTTTGTAAATATTTCTGATTTCTGCTGTGCTCTAGAATTAAGGAGAAATAAGAACCATCGGAATAATGTTAACCTTACTTTGTGTAAATTTTTGAAGGAAAGTGAGAGGCAGAGATACTGTATATTCATTCAATCAAAAGTTCTACTGATCTCCATGGATGAAAAGAAAAAAAAGTATGGTTATTTTCTTAATTTCTCATCTTTTTACTTCTCTTTACATTGACTAGAAATTCTATCTTGCTTCTGAGAAATCTTCAGGTAATAAAAGATCTGCTAGAAATGCCAACAAGCTCCACTAGTTGACTTCTTTAGTTCTCTGTGCTTTTTTATCTTGGCTGTAAGCACAATATACTTGACTGTCTGTGGACACAGTATTTACCACAGCATGGGGAAAACAGCACATATTTCTTAAGTATATTTGATAATCTTATGGTTCTTTGCTACTCTAGCTGTTACGTTATAAGAAGCATGCACAATAATAAATATTATTGAATGTATGAATCCCAGCACGTCATTATTTCTCTGAATTTCAAAATCTATTCCACAAAAATTTGGTAAACATACAGTATCTATGTTATCCTCTCTCTTCACAGATGCATGAGATGCAAACACTGTGTTATGTGTTTCTCTGTGTTTAGAATGAAGTTGATGGTACATTTTACAGACCAGAATTTACCTTCAAAATACGAGCAATTTACCTCTCTTTCCTTCATGACACTTTTAACATCTTCAAGATGTTTATCAGCAGATTGTCATCTGCAACCCTCTTATCAGTGATCTTATTTTTAAAAGTAATACTAATATGTACATACTGACTTCTGCTAAGTATCAATATTTATTGACCCCAAGGTAAATATTTACCAAAGCAACCTGCAGTCAATAAATAACTTCCTTGTGGAGCAGTAACTCTTGACATTCACAGAAGTATGAAGACAATGTTGGGCATATACATTGAAATCTCTCTAACTTACAGTGCAATAGACTATAAACCTCCTCAAAAGTAGGTTTGCTCTGTCACAAGTTCTGTGCACAACAGTACAATACTTAGCTCTTCTTTAACAGAAAAGGAACCTCAGTCAACAGAAAAGGATTATGAAAAAGGTAAAGAGACTTCATGAGCAGCTGCTTTGTTCCCATTTCCTCAACAGAAAATTTTAGTGAATATAGAAGAATGAATACTGTCTTACTGGAGCAAACAGCTCTTACCTCCACTCATGCTATGCATAGCCACACTTCAAACACAAATTTAAACATACAAATCAGAATCTCACAAGATTTACTCTGTTTTTTGCTGCTTCCCAATTACACTGGTAATTTAAAAAATCTGTAAAACTGAAGCTGTAAAGTTGAAATTTTTCAATACGATATCAGAAATAACAAATTTCCCATTTATTGATTTTTTTGTGTAACAAAATATTGCATGACAAACACTTTGCCATATCATGCCTGATGCCATCATGAACTGTAGCCTGAATAAAGAAAGAAGGCAAAGAATTTTGAAGTAATTTTTAAATAGTGCATTCTATGAGGCAAATCATATTTAAGGGAAAAAGCAAAACAAGCAACAAAAACAGCAAAACCTAATTTTTCCATAATATAAACACTTCTATGGAGCTCAGTAGGATCAGCTGGAGGGTGCAAATTTGCCTGTGCAAACAGATGTTCCCAATCTCCATCTAATGAACTCGGACACGGCAAAGAGTAACTTACTGACTCACTGCTGGAATGTTTACAACCATTAGAGTAAGCCAGAAAATGTACAACACTGTTTAGATAAATTATCTCCTCCTCAGCTAAAACAGCCTCTTCTGAATTGCTTCCATTGCCACCAGAAACATCTCTGCCTAGTACAAACCCTTCAGCTGTCACAATGAAGCCTCTATGGATTGTTCATATAGGGCCTGATTATCACTTTTCCCAGCTTTGCTTTAGTGCAGCTTTTCAAACTTCAGTTTGGTACCTCTGGTTTTACACCAGGCTGAGCAAGGCTCCTCTCTGTGGTTGGTATCCATCACTAGAGCGAAGTGCTCCTATACAGTTTTATTCTTTCAGTCTCTTCAGTCTCCAGACTAAAAGAACTAAATGCATTATCTTAATCGGCAAAAAGTTTCCTTTTCTTACATCTTGTCATTTACTGTGCTTCTCATTTATATTCAAACCTTCTCATTTATATCCTGATGTACAACTGACTTTTCCTCTGCATTTTAAAGCTAATATATCTACCCACTTCTTCATATTCATCATCTTTGAATTAGTAGACAAGTCACTGTTTTGATTTGCTTCCAGGAAAATTATCTTCAGAGCCTACTACAGAGTCTCCGAACACCTTGACCTCTCCTGCATCCACCTTCCTGGTACTCTACCACTTCCAGTGCAGCTCTCAATGTAAAATACTTCTTCTCTTTCACTTGGGGAAAGGATGTTTTCTTTCTCCATCAATCTACACTTGGGCTTTAAACACAGCTGGACAAATATGAGAGTTGGTTGTGCTACTTGTCAGGATGAGGTTTGACATTCTCAAGTTAATTAAAATAGAGAGTATTTTCAAACTGGGTTAAAGTTAATTGAAATTAGTAGGGTCAGCTACCACCACTCACATAATTAAAGATGACAGAGACACATCTTTCTAGTCAAAATTTAGGCACACTGCATAGCAAGAACTCCAAATGTTCCAAAAAACAACAATGCTGAGTACTTTTGTGGGCGGGGATATATAGAACTGTATGGCCATGCACGTTTCAGGGAAACCATATAGGTGAAGAAACAACCCCTGGTCACAGCTGCACTGGACAATGTATGTAAGAGACAACCCCTGGTCACAGCTGTACTGGACAATGTATGTAAGAGTAAAGCCCTGATAAACACCCCTGATAGGAGTAGTAAGCATAAGCAAAGAACTCAGTATATCTACTGCGGGCTAAGAGTTCTTCCTGTGAACAACAAAAAAAAGACTTTGGTCAACCTGGAATGTGCTAACAGAGATTAGCTACAGCAAGGATACACATCCTGAACATCAGCTCTGGAAAGAAATCAAAGGGTACGCAAGAGAGAAGAGTGGATGGGAGACACTGGATGCCCATTTGGGCCACTCAAAGGATTTATGCTTTAGGAAGAGACTGAGTGATACAGATCGTGCCCTTTCTAATTATGAAGCTAGTTCCCATGCATGAAAGGAAGAGCCAAATAGCTCCAAATACATGGGAAAAAAAAAAACACTTTACCTCAGAACTGCCTAGAGAAAATTAAGAACAAGGAGAACTTGGTCAATACCACTGAAAATATGCAGGATGAAGTGTCAGTGAGTCACATGGACTTCTTCAGCTGGGCTTGGACTTTCTGGTGAGTATCAGAACTGGAAGCTTTGAGAGGACATGCAGTTTGCCAAGGGACTTCAATCTCTCCTCTTGTACTAGCATCCCATAATAGGAAGCAGGCACTGCTGAGAAAGACATAACGTAACAAATGTTTATGACCAAAGTCCCTACTCTGTTAAGCAAGCAGATGGATAAGAGAAGAAAGATAAGGCATTAAAGCTGAGATACATGAGAACCAGCTTGATAGTTTATGCTTTGTTTTACCAAAAGAAAAAAAAAAAGAGAAAAATGAAAGAAGAGATGTAGGTCAGATGTGACAAATCATACAAAACTGGATGGCAGTAAACATTGTTTTTCATTCTATGGGGGACAAACAGATGAATCTTAAGCTGCAAGAGAATTTATGACTGAATTTTTACTATAAAGACTTCACCTGATACCCAAAGTTCATGTCCACTAGTTTACAAAATAAGGGGCCTGAGTAGAGCATTTGCCTTATGTATCAGCATTTTTTTCCCTTGGAAAGTAAGGCATTTCTAAGTCTTATGCGAGTATAAGATCAAGAAGTGGCCAGACTAAGAGAGCTCAGAGCTCTTGCTCTGTGTCATTTAAGGCAGAAGACTTGTTCCAGCATTGAGGGCTAAAATGATTCTGGTTAATAGCCAGGAATCATTCTCCCAGTCCCAATTCAGTTTACTTGCAGAAGGGCAGCATGAGAATGACACCAGTACCCATGAGGGAAAGTATTGTTAGTCAGTGAGGAGACACATACCTGAGCAGCCAGTCTGGCCTCACACAGAGCTTTGGCTAAGACAAAACACAGTAGAACACACATTAGCTGTGGAGAAAATTAAACTATTTTGAAATATCCTTTATTACAGATAGATGATGACCTGTAGCAGGTCCAACCAAAGGAGATGCAAAAAATGGGTCTTGGCAAGGTGTAGACAGAAAGGATGGGGGAAACCATTTTGACAGCTAGACACAGGCTGTGGCAATGTACAGTGACGCTCCTAGCTCAGACAACATACCTGCCATATCTGACAGGCTTACAGAGGGATCATGACATAGCCTGCCTCTCTCAGCAAATGATACCCTAAGGCCAGCTAAAAAATGCCTCAGCAAGAACTGAAATATTTTAAATTATTCTAAGATAAACTGACAATGGCTAATCTGAACCTGAAGCCAAACAAGCGAAGGTTGTTCCAAAGTCAGAAAGTTTTCTGTAGGCATATTTTCAGCCAAACAGAAATTTCCACTGATATAAAGAAAGGAGGCTGTGCACTGATCTGCCCAGCTCTCCAAACCTTCATGGATTTGTAGAGTTTTGTAGGGCTTTATTCCTATTATAGAAAACAGCTTTTTCAAATAAATTATCATTACTGAAAAAAATCTCTGTGGCTTGGGTGAGAAATAGGTTCTGTATCAGCAGAGTGGGTTTTGCCACTTTCCAAATTACAACAACTCTTGTAACTGTTCCTGTCATAGTTCACTTATATTTCAGATTCTTTTTCATACTGGATGGAATAAACATAATTTGGGAACTAGCAACAATTTGGAAAAACATTGACACAGGGCTATGATGAGCTGAAGTGGATGATAACTGATTACAGGAGAGTAATTCTCCAGAGGAAAATCATTCATGACCTGAAGCAAACTCGTGACAGTGGGTACAGTCACAGGCTGCAACTTGACCTACAGAGGAGACAATTCCTGATCAAGACTGAGCATCCACCTCAGCAATTCCTCCAACAGATTCTGCAAACCTGAGGAGTAATTTGCTAAGTAGCAGTAAAATCTGTACCACTAGGACTGTGCAACTTCACCCCGGCACCAGAAAGCAATGTTGGTGCCTTGTCATGACAGCCTCGTTTAAGTGATAGATTGCAAACACTGCCTTGAGTAGTAAACCAAAACTGATTTCTCAAAGGAGCAAGCATACTCAAGAAAAAAAATGACCGTCTTCTCTCATCCTGTAATCTGCAGAAAGGGAAATGCTGCTCATTTATCCACTGGCAATGAAGTGTGACTAGAAGAAGCTAGGTGCTTCCTATGCACAGGGGCTCCAGTTTCAGAACTGCAAATCAAATAAAAAAACCACAAATGCAACCCCTTCTCACAACACTGTGAATATTTTCTGCTTCAAACAAAAAAAAAAAATCACAATCTTTGTGGAAGTATTACCTGGGTTAGGTTATCCTAAGACTTGTTGGAACTCAAAAGCAGTTTAGTTTTATTTATATTTCAAATCTGAATTCTTAAACAAAATTCTTTATGCCCACCTGTTTAAAAGAAATAAAAAACTTAACAATAGGAAACTGCAAGCATTTCTTACCTTGGATGCCTGTGGTCAGTGCCCATAAGCAGGCTTTGTTCTTGGATTCTCTTTGCACAATTTAAGTGTAGTATCTTAGAAAAGCAGTAGGAAGGAACTATGCCTAGTTATTCATTTGGCTCTTTATTGATCCTTGGATTGGTCTGCTCCTTTTTTGAGACCTCACCTTTTACCATTGCAATGCTCTCGAACAAAAAGAACAAAATTCCTGTTCTGCATATCTGTTCTCAAACAGAAATCCTAATCAATTGGATGTGACAGCTCCCTAAAGGTAAGTTCTCGGCCATGACAGTCAGGGTTATTTTTCAAGGATATAGTTTCTGGGTTAGTATTTCTAGTTTCTGCCTCATCAGATGGCTAGATCTTTTCACTGAAAGGATGGAAGGTGTATTTGCAAACATGATTAAATCTCCTGTGAAATATGTATTCACAAACAGAAGTTTTATCTTCCTGACCAGCACATATCTTGAGATAGGCATCAGCTCAGATGAACTTCAGCAAATGTGCTCCAGAGAGAATGCAACTAAAAGTTCTTTTGGTGTGAATAACAACCAGCACACAGAGCACTTGGGAAGCAATTCCGTTTTCCCAAAAAACACCCAGGAGATCTGGAAGGTTACACAAACCTTCTCAGTGAAAAGCAGCAGCAGTCACAGATAATCAATTTCCATCTATCTTTTTCCCAGTAGAAACTGGTGGTATGGCTGATGGTCATTGCTGGGTGGCTGAGCCTCATTATCCTTGCTTTGCACAGATTCTGCCGTTCCAGGTTCAGATCTCCTACATCACCAGGAGAAGCCAGACAGTTCTCCTCAGCTTAGAATTACATTCAGATGTAAAATAGCAGGCGTTCACTGCTCATCAGTATTGTTTGATGCCTTGAAGATAATTCAGATTATTTTTAAAATATTCAACCATGTCTACGTACATAGCTTTTATATAAAATTACCCAAGTCATGAATTGTGTATAATTAAGCTTTCTCACCCCAGCAGCAGATAGCTATTCAGCCCTAGCAGCAGAAATTATGATTGCAATTTTAAAGGTTGTAATAAAGTGTAAGAATGGTCTTTTCCTTCTAATATTCAGTGAAAGCATATACCTCAAAAGCAGCAAGTAATTATACCGTAGCTTCCTTTATTAGATAACTTACTTTAAGGTGGTCAACAAATTATACTACCACTGGCTCTGTAGCCAAAAAATTCCTTTCTTTTAGCTTGTGACCTGTGGGGTTGGCTAGATAAATGATTCCTCTTCAAAAACCTTCCTGAGAAAAACAACTACCATTGGATTACACCCGTAAGTGTAAATACACTTCTCTCATTACCATTAGGGTTGCATAAGTGTCCTCAGGTGGGCTCCTTGTGCTCCCCTCTGACCAGCAAGCTCCTTGCTCTGCTAACTTGATGGCTGTAGCCACCAACACCTCTGAACAGCAGTTCGGCAATGACATGCTGATGTCACTCAGTCTGCTTCCACCATTCCTTACCCTGGAAATCTGTCAGATATGAAGTGAAACATGCTTGCGCAGGCAAGCTCATCACCTGCATTTCTGGGGAGAAGAGATTTTCCTGTCCAACTGTCTTCCAGCCTCCTTGTTTCCAAAGAGCCTGTTCTACGTGTAATTCACAGAATCTCCTTGCTTCTGCATTTCTTTTTAATCCAGAGTTTTGCTGTTGTTTCAAATTTATCTTGCTAAATACTTTTGTTTTCAGTTCTAAGACTCCCACTCACCATCACTTACAGGTAAAAAAGCTGAATTCAGATGAGTAATAAACATACACTGCATGTACCTCCTGAGCTCTTTACTGTTTGTAGAAATGATTATTTGCCACAAAGATTGACAGTATATCAGCCAACACAATATTCAGAAAACTCATCAGTTACATTTAAATTGTTAATAAAATTGAATGTTAAATGCAGATCTTTCACACAAAGAAAGCTATGTATATTAAAATGTCCCCTTTTATCACTATTCATTGGCTTTGTATGAAAGAGACAGAAATTAACTGCATTCAGTAAAAACAGTACGGATGGTTTAAACAAAGAAATCTCTTGTTCACTATGGCCTCTCATTTGCTAGCTAGAGCTTATGCTACCTACCACTACTCAGGTTCTCAGGTTAAGGGATACAGCAGGTAATCATGTAAATGACTGCAGTACAGACCTTTTCTCCAATCTGCCTGAAAACAGAGAAAAAGAGAAATCAAGCTAAAAGCAATCACTGTTATTTCAGTCATCTAATTTATCTGGAGCTTCTCACATCTCACCATGACTGCAGCGATCTTACCTACTTCAAATACAGTTTCCGGAAAAAAGGCGGAGAGTGAAATAAGCTCCAAGGACTGTCAATGAGCACAGGAAGTTGCACTGTCCTTTCATAAGTGAGACTTGATGAAGATGTTAGCTTGTAAGTAGCATGACATTCCAAGAGAAAAATAAAGCTATAAGGCTTTAAAAAAACTTTCCACAGCTCAACAAAGAAAGCCATAAATGCCTATCATTACACTACACATCTTACAGCAGAAATAGATTCAAATTGTTTTGATATAAAAGGATACAAATAATTAAAATGAGGAAAGAAGTTATGAGCAGGAAAGTGCAATGTTGTAGCATTTACAACAGAAATGTACACATCAACAAATTATTGAATTGTGGCTTTTTGTGGACATACACGTGACATTCACAAGACTTCTTTTGGGCTTCGGTCTCACAGACTTAGAGGCTGTTTAGCCAAAGAGAAAGAAGCAAATGGACCCACAGCCTAGAGAAGATGGGAAAGAGCAAGAGAGAAAGGACGGCCTGGGGAGGCAATGTTCCTGACCCAAACTGGTCAAAGACTTCAACACAGTAGTAAAGATTCTGCAATAGACTGTGGCCAAGAATGAACACAGAACACTGGAAAGCTGAGCTCAGTCTGTCATTAGCAGTTCTGCAGTCAGTAAGGTCTTCTTTTAAATGGAATACTTCCCTAAAGTAGTATTTTGCTCGTGGACAGACTGCTGGATCTGGGCTAAACTTTTGTGATTCATTTTTGCAACATGATTATTGCTGTTATGCCTAGCCCCTTTTTAAGTCAATATAGGTGGCTTAGAGGTCTGCTGTCACAAAATTTTAAGGAAAGTTAAAAATAATCCTATGCATAATGATTGTGATTAAGGCACCCTCCTTTGGCTATATAGCACATTCTGTGCCTGCTCTATAAGGCTATATTTTCCTCTTTGAAAACTCTGTAAGACTCATTTCTGCACTGATGTATCTAAGCAACTTTGTCAAGCAATGATGCTGAAATAAGTATTGAAGTATTTATTATTAAAAAAAAAGCCACTTTTGAAAATATGTTCTATCCCTCTCTCATATCTGTTGCCCGCTGACTTGAGAAAGCAAACCATTCAGGGTAGGTACTGCTCGTATCCAACCCCCCCACTGAAAGCCCTCCTGCTGAAACAAAAGCAATGAATCACCCAGGCTGGGTTTTACAGCCCTCTTCATGCCAAATTTTGCAGGTCTCCAGGGTACAGCCCGGCTGTCAGTCGGGTTCACCAGGCTTCACCAGTCAGGTGAATTTATGAACTGCACTGGGAAAAGAACTTCAGGACTTTCATGTCTAGGACAGACCATGATGTGCTACAGTTATCACTTAAGTGGCATCAAGGTTAGCTTAATATGTGGGTCACATAATCAGGCCAGCATTCATATTGATCGCATTTTCAAACGGCATGGGAAATGGAGAGTATTCCAATTAAACATCCTGTATCTGTATTCAGCAAAACCAAATGATCTGAAAAGCAAAGGATTGTTAGGCTCCTGTACATCTTTTAAAGCCTTCCATCTGATCGATTTATCAAGCCTATGGTGTGGTAACAAATGAACAGAATGGAAAAATTCCAAAAAAAATCCAATCCATAGTCACGTACCAATGATAAGTCACTTCTGAGATCCCCAGAACCACCTTTAGTGCATCTATTATGTTAGCAAATACATTATATTGTTTTTATCTGGAATATAACAGATAGTTATGTAAATGGAAAAGCACCAATTGAAACCAAAAATACTACCTAAACATGTTAGAATAGCAGTGACTGAATCAGTTATTGAAAGATATAGCTGAACACGCTAATAATATGGACATGACCTTGTAAGTACACTCATCAGCCACAACAGGATAAAGTACATTTCTCTTTAAAATTAATCTAACACGAGCTATGTTGCTGTCTATGTTATGATAGAAAAAGCTCCCCAAAATGGCTAAAGGCTGTAGCTTTCAGTCACATAATTACAGGTAATGGTACTCTCTCTCAGTGACCAAGGAAATTAATTTTCAGTGAGGAAAGTACTCACATTACTTTTTTTTTTTTTTTACCTTCAGAAGGAGACAGTAATGAGATTTTAGACAGACAAAATATGGATTATAGCAAGCTTTCATTATTATCCCCATACACAAAATGGCACTCCAATACAACACAATAATACCTCTAGAAATACTTTGAATTCCTGCAGAGACCAGGAAGGACAGATATTAAATTTGGAAAAGTGTATGGGAATGTTTCGTCTTTAATAAGGACTCATCCATTTATTAATGAGAACTGGTACTAAAGGGCTTCCTCCAAGTTCCAAGGCAGGAGGAAAGGATCCAAATACGATTAAACAGCAATCATTGATACAATGCCTTTGGCCTTTTTCATTTATTTATTTGGTCTATTTATTCCCTCTGTAAGGGGAAAACACAACAGCAGCCTTAAGACGGGTTCCACCAAGCTGTACGCAATATTATGCCTTCTCCTTTCCTGAGTCAGCTGCAAGTGCTGGCTGCACATGCTGCAGCTCAGTTAAAAACATGTAAGGCACTCTCGTGGGCAGCCTCTAGTGACTCCACAATGTGCCACCCCCTTCAGAGGATGAGGTGCAAGCAACGCCTTGCACTGGCTTTTAATGCTACAGGATGGTCTCGTGTGTGTGCTGTTAGGAGAGGAAACAGCTTTTCTGCAGAACTTAAAAGATGCCCACTCCTTATGATGCAATCAAAATCTTTCTTAAGATTTTATAAAAGGAGACACATCCTGGAACAGGCAACAGGCTGATGGTCACAGCATCCTCCTGGGTAAGGAGAAATGTCTGAGATTCAAGTATCTGTGCTTTCCACTTCAAGGGAGAGATCTGATGGTGGCTGGCTGGCACCTCAGACTGCAGGCTCCTCTGCACTGTTCCCTCAGGCAATTCTACCCCGGACACCTTTCCCACTACTTTCAGTTTTACTGAAACTGGCACAGTGCTACACATTGTTTTGATTCCTGCAAATCAGCATTTTCCAATGAAAAATCTTTTTGTTAACATTTCCTACCAGCAGTATGGATTACCTCAGAATCATTCCCGGAATTCATCTCAGAAAACACCCAATTACTCCCAGGATGTTTCCTCTGATAAATCTGGAAATGTCTTTGCATACATTACTTTTGAACCAATGCTGTGACTAAATCCTATAAGCAGAAACCCTGGAAATGTATCCATATTGCTGTTCACCACTGGATAAAGCAATTGCAAACCTTTTACAACATGAATTAATAGCAGCCAGAATGTGAGTGATTCATCTAAATCAACAACTCCCAGCCATATCATTATGGATTAGGGATGTGAGAACGAGCATTATCAGTAGCATTTACGAAATACAGAAACGCTGAAAAGTCTCACCTCTTTGAGTCAGTTCCTCTGGTAGCAGGCCAGATGCCCTAACATCTTGTCTACTCGGGCAGAGAGGACACTGCAGAGCACCATTCATGGGAAGGTCTGTACGACTGGGTAACACTTGCCTATCTGTAAGTTCAGATGATTGCAGCATGCATTATTTATTTAGTTGTGCTACATGGTAATTAGCAGTGCAGGAGACTGGCCATCTCAGTTAGCTAAGAGGTTAGATGTGCTGTCACAACACTGCTAACCCCCAGCCATCTACCCCTAGATGTCAGTGCCATTTGCAAGTCTGTTATGTGCTGCAGCAAAGTGGAGTAACTACGAGCCTGCATGCTTTTTAAAATAAAGTCCTCTTTAAACAGACTTCTAAAAGTCAACAGGAAGAAAACAGTATGCACATCCTAACATAAATAATCTGTGGCCTTTCTTCCATCACCTTTCACCAGTTTTAGAAATTTGCTGGAAATGAATACACTGGAAATGGAGTCAGGAAAAACATCAATTTTCGATTTGGAAATCAGATCTTCCCTAAAATCCAGCATCTTATGTGCCAACTTTAAATGCTGCTAACTGCAGAAAAACCCTTACTCCCTGAACAGTATGATTTTTTTACAGAACGACAAAAATTAAGGTTGGGTTCATTCTTTGGTGTCTCAACTGGACAGACGGACAGCCAGGTTGCTCAATGACCACAGTGGACAGTGGAATGAGGACATGATCATCATCACTGAAAGCAGGGTGAATCAGAGACGTGGGCAGGATGAGCAAGTGGCTTGGCACCAGTGATGACAGGAGAATTTTGGCAGCTGAATGCAGTAAGGAGAAAGGCTGGATCTCCACAATATGTTGAACTTAGAAACAAAGTTCATCATGACTGATACAACAGAACAGAAGCTCCAACCTCCCTGAACCTATGAAAATTTTGTATTTTCCTGCAGATGTGTGTGCTTCCAGCAGGAAAGAAACAATCCCATATATGGCAGTTAAGCATGTTCATACTGCAAACAATAGGTAGATGTTGACATACTTAACATAGACAGCTATCTCACATAGTTAAAAGTCTACAATGACTTTTGTGCTGTCTGACCTTCGTTGCTGCTGCTGTTTGTTAAGAGAAATCAGCTGCTTTCAGTAGCTGAGCCAAGCCAGGCATCTTGACCTCATGCTTCAAGCTTGAGTACAGCCCTGCCCTGAAGGACTGCTGAGCCATGTTCCCCTGAGAAGAAGGGATGGAAAAGAGCAGCAATGGGAAGAAGACCTCTGACTTTGCACACAGGCCAGCTGCAGTTAGCTCATTCATCCTATACAATGACAGGGCAGAAACCATGGAGGGGTTCTGAGGTCAATGAGCTTTGGGTTTCCTGGTCTGGAGCCCAGCAGGTACTGCACCACAAAGTATCTTTTTCCCGACCCATCTCGTCTGTTCACCAGCTGCAAAGCTTATCAATTTTGAAGATGATAAGCTACTTACATAGCTTCCTTTGTTACCCTCAGGTTGTAGAGACAGAAATTCCAGCTCACCTCACTCGGATCACACCTGGTCTCCTGCTTCTCACAGGCCTTAGCTCCAAGGTTGCTGTGCTTTGTTCCTTTGCTGTCTCTCTCACATACACAACAGCAACACAAACTAGATTCTTTCCATCTCTACTCAATCCTGCAGTGTTTCTGCAGTGAGTCCCTCCTTACAGACCCCCGCAAAGCCTTTGTTAAGAATGGGAAAACCACACATCTGCAGTGTTCTGTAATCCAGATCTCAACTAGAAAGAAACTGGAAAAGAGAGTAACTGTTGAAGAAGTATGGTAAAAATGTTTTGAAATGCAGGCTGGTTAGGAATTTGATGAACTGGCAGTTTCTTTTTTTTTAATTCATGCTAGAATTAATTCAGGAAAGCCCTGTAGGACATGTGAACCTGGGGGTCAGACTAGATATTCAAAGTGGTCCCCTTTGGCCTTATAGTCAGTAAAAATCAATGAAGATGAAATTTTCAGGTGAAAGAAAAGGTACTACACTATCCAGACCACGTACTAGCATGGACTAGCTTGAAGAGCAGTGCCCAACATCTCAGCCAAAACAAAGGGACTTCTCACTTCCCAATGCAAATGCACTGTTCTCCAGGCTTCTGCACTGAGCTAAGCTAAGGTACCTCGTTCCTTGGGTATTATCCACAGACAGTCTGCTTCTCTTTTAGGTGCTGTGCATTGGACTATCACAGAGTCCCCTGACCCTCTGCATGTACAAGAGAGGATTGCCATTTGAGAGATTTCATAGTAACAGCCTTTCCATTCTATAGCTTTATTGCAAGGTTATAATCAGCTGCAGCACAGCACTGTGACCTTAGACAAACCTGGATTCATTCCCACTTAAAAGTCATGGAAAGAAAGAAATTCAAGGAAAAGGTCATTCAGTACTAAATAATAACTCATCAAAAATACAGCACTGATTTTTTTTGTTAATCTAGGCCGTATTTTCTTCCTAGGGTCATGGGCAGCATTCTGGTGAATACAGACCTCCCCAAATCCAGGCGGTTTATAACTGCAACACAGCTCCATTTAGAGGAGTGTTTGGCAGTCATCGCAGGGGTAATCTGGTTATTAAGAGACCACAGCAATGGCTACAGACCTGTGCATGTTCTGTCTTTCCCAGGTGACCCTGACCTAGTCTCAGAAAACACATCTTCAGGCTTGGATTCTTGAGTCTAAATTCTTGAAGTTTCCCTGAATCTGTCTTCTCCTTATTAAGTAGCAGCACTGCTGCCATTCTCCTGCTGAGGTGAAGAAGTTAATCCCATGGATGCCTGCAATGTGCTCCTACACTCACAGATCAGACAGTAATAGCAGTGCTGAGAAATCTTCCTCTTCCTGAGGGCCAAGCATGTTTTTAGCTGGTTACATATCAACCTCTTGTTCTCTCATAATAACTCCCGAGGAAACAACCAATATCGCCATGATCTGTGTGAAATGAAGCTATGGGTTATACCCAAACAAATCCATAGCATGGCACGATCTACTTAAGCACTTTTAAAAACACTAACTACCATGTTTCTACAGCAGATTTGATAGTAAGCATATCTGACTTAAATAAGTAGAAACTCCGTGACGTGCCCACGGCCACAGTGAGTTTCCAAAGTACCAAAATTATGATTCTAAACTGAGAAATCCTCACTATTTGATTTGAGTGTAGGTGGCCTTCCTCTTAAGAGCTGAAACTCCACATGGAAGCGATTTTTCATTCCTACTCAAATTGCTTTAGCTATTTTTAGGTCAGATGAGTAGAATATGTATCATTAAGGATTTTTCAGGCATTTTTAGAATTGCTTCCTAACCAAAGAAGGAGATTCTTTTCATAAAAATACATTCTCTAGTCATTCATCCATAAAGGCCCTAAGACCTTTTGATACTGTTATAATCAAATCAAATAAAAAACCACACAGAGTTAATCAAGTTAGAAAAGCCAATGCGATATATTTATGGCAGCCATTCTTCATAAAACTTTTAGTGTGCCTAAGTACAGCATACCAGAGATGGACAAGACCCAGAGCCAAGCTGTAGTGTAGTAGAGAAAGTGAAGTAGAGAAAGAGATCAAGCAATTGGAAATGAGGACAGTGGAGTATGTAATGACCACAAGTATCTCTCAGTGAGGTCTGGAAGAACATTCTCTAAAAATGCCTCTGTTCAATACACGGAAATTGGTACAAACAGCCCTCCAACAGCTTTTGGGTAGCAGAGCTTAGTAGCTGGGACTGGAGGCTGTGCTTGCAGCTCTACTGGTGCCCCTTGCAGACATCCCCTTCTGTCTGGTCCTATTTAGGACATGAACTTTTCAGGACACAGTCATCTCTTTGTACCTCCTTTTGTATGTTGCTCAGCACAGCATGGATCACTTATGTGCTCCAGACATGGCTGACCCTCAGCTGTCCAGCTGGGGCTTAAGCACTCCACAAAAGGGTACCCCACAGAAGAAACAGAACCACTGTGCTCATGCATTTATGTGCTGTGCACTTACCTCTGGATTGCCTTGGGACTGCTTCACCATGGACCAACCCCACTGCAGGCCCAGTTCTACCCCATACACAAACTCCTACTGCCTTACTGTCATGGTTTTATGATTTTCGGTTATTGGTACTCCACATCATAACATCATGTAGTGAATGTACCTGGTTCTCAGAAGAGAAGGACTACTACATTCCTCACGGTACTTTGCTCCTCTGTTACCATTTTCCAGCCGGAGGGAAAAGATAAAAGCTCGCAGTATAAAAACTTGCAGATCATGAGACCTCGGCCCTTTTTTCCGCCGTCTCTCGTCTTGGCAGCACCTCGCTCTCCAGCCGTCTTATCGTTGGTAGTAGAGTAAGGCCTACCTTGATTTTGGGACATTCTCTCTCTCTGTATTGGATTTATCAGCTTAAATTGTAATTATATTGTATTATAGTGTGTTGTTTTGCATTCTGATATCTTATTTAATAAATTAGTTTGTTTCTCCTCAGATTGTTGCCGCTGTTCTTTGCTCTCAGGGCCATCTCCTTACCCTTTTCCCCTTTTCCCTTTCCCGGGGCGTGGACCCGTGGATCCCCCGTCCCCTTCGTCACGGAACCGGGCCGAACGCCCGTAAACCATTGACACTTACTTACATGTTTGGTATGATCTGTAGTTTTGCTTCACCCAACAACCTCCTCACTACGCTGCATAAATGAGTTTACCAGAACAACATCCTCTTCTGCTTTGCTGACTGCAAGGGATAAAATTCACAGTGTTAGTTGCCTGCAGTCACAGGAGGAGTGCACGGCAGACAGAAACCTACAGCTGAAAGCTTTTCTGACCTCTGCCATCACCAAAGGAGCAACCTTCCCCTCAGGGAACATTCTTTATCTTGACAGGCAATAAGTTCCTGTAACTACTGCTGATTTCAGTAAGACCTGCCCTCTCGGGCATTTGCCACAAATTCTTTTGGTCAATTGGTAGAACAGTGTCAAAAGAGAGAAAAGACTTTTTGGAAAGAATTATACAGAGAAATAAAGCTGGCAGGAGAGATCCAGAGAACACAAGAGAAGTTCAGGGAGGAAGCAAGATATGAGATGTCCTCTGCATCTCTGACACATAGGCTTAGGCTGGAATGGACAATGCTGTTGTTTCCAGCTCCCAAAGCTCCAGCAGCAGAGCCATGTGGCCACTGCAATACATCTGAAATACAGAACAGAGTGGCCAAGGAGCTCTCCCAGGCTGCAGAGTATGCATACTCTGCTCTCAGCCATTGTCAGCTGTCTGTAGTGAGCAGAAGGCTAACAATGCCGTAGAGGAGGTGAGCTGTAGAGACAGAAGTTAACGAGTAATTAAATGTTCTGATCAGAGTTTCCCTTGCAGTATCACTCTGAGTATCCAAAGAGAAGGATGTGCTTATCAGAAAGCAGGAAAGAATCATTGCTCTGATGAGCTTGAAAGCCTGAGTGCAAGCAAAATTGGCCAATAAGCAAAAGAGAACGCAAATCCCTTGGTCACTCAGCAAGGCATATCTATATCTATATCTATATATAGTTCAGTTAACTCAGACGCTTCAGCTCCATGCTTAAGAGTGCCCTTCACAATGGCAGTACAGCAGAAGCCAGTTCTGTGTGCTACAGTGCACCAGCAAATACTCAACAGCACCTCAGGAAATGAAGGAAGTCAACCCCCAAAATACTCTTCCTGGGAATCTAAAAGAAGCAAAGAAGACAGCACTTCCTTCATCTTTCTAGTTAACCTGAAGTTCAGATGTACATGCCTCAGTGGACTATTTGATGTCTTCTGCATTTCTACCCCGTTTACAACAATAGAGTGCAGCTTTCCATCTTTGGGCAGAGTGGTTGGCTGCGTCACATGCACAAAAACTTTCTAGCCTTGGAGCCAGATAGCCATTTCATCCCTTTCCCAGTGAATCTCCTCCAACATATACCAGGGTGAAGAGTAATCCCCAGTGAATGCCAGCTGCAGCACGGGATTTTCTGCTCCACTACTTCTGAACATCTCCAAGCAATCACTGGACAAATTGCACAAGTAAGGGGTCAGTGCCATCGTGAATATTTCATTTAGACAGCACAACAAAATCAAGCTTAGAGAATAGAAAAGGAAAAAATCACTTATCAATTATTCTTTTACTCAATACCACTTGTTCTTCAGTAAAATACTGCAGAGTGATTTCTCTTGCAATCAGGAGGAGAAGAAAACTCCACTCTTGGCAAACTATTTTTGGAAGCTGAAAATCTCATTCTGCTTTTTTTTAATTCCTGCTTAGAGGAATTTTATGATAAGGATGTAAGCCTTGCAGTTTATTAGAAATTATATAATTAAGATTTATTTAAAAAAAAACTACAAGAGTTGATTTTTTTTCTACAGAACTTCACTTTTACAGACAATTGCAGAGCCAAATTTATCTCTTTCAGGCAAGTATTTTTTCCAATTTATATCACTTTCCTACATGCTAGCACTTAACTGTCATGAATTTTGTTGTAGACACATTTACCCTTTCTGCCATTTTTCATGTCCTCCATATAAAACCTTTTTTTTTAAGATAGGATAACTAAGCCCTGTCATTTTACCTAGATTTCAAAATCATACTCCAATTAACAGGTTTTCTCATTCAGTTTAAAAATGTAAATGTTAAGAAACTTAACTGAGAAAAACCCTTTCCCTCTCCCCACTGCAGTACATTTGGAACTGTTCACCACTGAAGCTCAGACTGCAGTTCCTGGGGGGTACATTTTCGTAATTGTCATTTTGTCCTCAATGTTGCTCACACTGAGAATTTCACCAAGTATCTCAGATATCTGGTGATTTATCAAAGAGCCAGCCAGCTCCTGGAGATCTGTGTGTATGCAAGAATGTCAGGCTAACCTTCAAAGCAGTAGACCAAACTCTGGAAATAAGAATGAGTATGACTCCAAATGGTAATTATTCCTTCCAAATGGACTCGTTGTTTTTAAACATTTTATTTTTATGCAGACTTTTGTTTCCAGAAGGTCTTGACTCATGACTACTCATGTCTAGTTGACTCACAGTTCACAATCAGATTTAAGAATTCACCTATCATCAATAGTTGCATCTGAGTTCATATTGTTGCCAATTTTGCTTTCAGCTATATAGAATACCTGCAGCCCTCAGGATTGCAACATGTTCCAGTCCCACCCACGCTAAAGGAGTCACTGAAGCTATGGTCCTCCACTTCTTTCAGCTCTGCTACTTGCAGAACCACTGGTCCTATAAAAACCTGTGCCTGAATCATAGCAGTTTAGTTTTACAGGACAAAAGAGTAGAGGAAGGGGCCATATTCTATTCTGGGCTCTGATACTAATGTCAAGCACAAGAATGGGCAGTCAGCAAAGCCTTTTGTCCTCAGTTGCCGAGGCTGAAAAAGCTGAGATAGTGATAACCATGCCTTTCCTTATGTAGAAAACATTTTGGAACAGTTGAAGACCACTATAAAAACACTAAGTATTATTAGACATTATTCTTACTTTGGGGCACTTCTGCATTCACAGACGTTATGAATAAACCATTTACTAAATCAGCTCGTGCTGTATTTTTGAAATCATGAGCTACCTGGAGGAGATAAACTTAGTAGCCATCTCCTGGGATGTGGAAGGAATGATCCTGATTGGCAGCAAACACTTGCTGCATCTCATTACAGTTTCTAGCAGTGTAAAGGAACAAATATTAGCATACTTGGGCTCTGTACAGCAATAGTTTGGTAAAACTACAGTGTACGCTACCCAGCAAAGCTGACTAATGGACATGTTCAGCCTTACAGTCTATAGATGTGTGAATTCTTTTTACAAAAAGAAAAAGTCTCCCTTAGCACTTTCGGTACAGCATGACAGTTCACACCAAGAAGCAAATGGTTTAAGCAACCCTCTGACTGGCACTTCATGCTAGAATGCGACATGGACCACAGAAGGAACAAGTAATTTCTGCTACACCTACCTGCAAATTAATACATAACAACTGATATATTAGGTGAGACTAAAGATTTATCTAGCTTGGAATGATGATCCCAACAGCAGACAGTATCAGACGCTTAGAAGCAAGAGAAATATGAAGTGTATCTTCCCCCACCATGCCATCCTTACTCCCCCCATTCTGCTCCTCAGCAGGTGAGTTGGTCACAACATGCCAAGCAGTGAGTTCAGCAGCGATCACTTGATCTCCTTTCTTAATTGTCTAATTGTCTTCTGAAATAATCAAATCACAATCTGGGAGAAGTTTGTGTTGTTCAGTCTAGAACACCAATACGCAACAGAAGCAGAACATTGCCCTGAAGAGCTGAGGTGCTTTGCAAGAGGCAAGAGAAGAACGCATCTTTCTACTACTAGTGAGCTGTCCTCCCTGTTGAACATCCCCACCTTCACTTCCCAGCCTCATGGGGAAACCAACAGAAGACAAGGTCAAGTCATCTGGAGGTGAAACAAAGGCTGACAGAGGGCTGTGACACTCTCAGACATCTCTAGAGGACTGGTACAAGCTGGGCTAATGTAAAACCCTCCATCAGGAAGAGCACTCCTTGCTGTGTTTCTTGTTTTTCCTCCCTTCCTCCTTGTCACCTGTCAGCAAACAAATAGTACGCACAGATTTAGAGGCTGCAGTCACCCCAGTTACTCCTTGCGTAAAAGTGCCTACCTTGTACAGTCACTACAGCTAAATGTATTAGGGGAGTATCCTGAAACAAACCCTCATGTTCTTCTGCATACGAACACTTTATCTACACGCATTTTAGGCCATAAATTGGAGATGACAGCAAAGTAATCAGGAGAGTATCATCCTGTGCCTCCTAATTCTCCTGGGCCTCCACTGATTATATAGGAGATATCCAAGCAGACATGGAATTAAATCACTTCCCTTATGTTGGACTAGCAGAAGCTGTTCCTTAAATGACAGATTGCTAACAGCTCCCTTAATGACATCACCCAATATGTCATAAAATTTGCTGCCAGCACGATGGACTTTTTTTCCCCAGCCAGAAGTATTCTCGGGCTGTAGAACAGAAGTTTCATTGACAAAATGTGGCTTGAGAAATAACCTCTAAAGAGTTTTCAGTGCATAAGGCAAGTGCCACCCAAAAACACATTGAAGAATAAAGTTATACTTCTTGGCACGGCTTTCCTGGAACAGAGCCCCATGTCAGATTTCTCTAAGTGTCTATGATTGAAATTATCCATCCACCATCTCTGCAGGTTGCACTAAACTTACAGCTCAGGAATAGTATCCAGATCTTTGCCAGACTACTATCCTTGGGTGAAAATTGTTATCTCCTTACTGCTTTCACGCTCTTTGGAAGGAAACTCTTCCCAGGTGGGTATTAGCATTATTGAAGAAATAGATACACCTGTAGTACAATATCAAGGATTATTTACCTGGAGTTTCACTATTATCCCTTTACTTCCAGGCTCGCATCAGTTTTTCTGCCAGAAACACAAGTAAAGTGACAACCAGAGCACACGTAGAATGAACAGCGTTTCAGAATTTCTCAGAGACAATTTGCAGGTTTTTCTCTGTTCTTTTGACACCAGGGATTTACCCTGCAGCAGTGTACCACAAATGACTATATATTTGCTTTTAAAATGTTACAGTGAAACCCACTTAGGCAGCCACCAACCATGACTGCACAAAGGGTGCTTAATTACACATTCCTGTAATTCTGAGCTACCTGGTTTTCTCATAAGCATCTATGTCATGTCTTATGCAAGAATTAGCTCAGTTGAATAGGCTGTCTTCTAAAAGAGCAAAGACTTTACTAAGAACATTTCTTCAGTAAGTGGAAGGAGAAAATCTTCTCTCTTTATTTAGACTTAAACTAATTTCTGCTTTATACCACAGAGCATGAGAGGCTCTGAGCATTGGTCCTTCTGATCAAGGTGAGGTTGCCCCTCTCCATTTATTTGCAGAAAAATCAATGTTGGCCGCTGTTCCTCTAAGTCACTCAGCAAAAAGATCCCCTTCTCTACGTGTGCTGTCTTTCCTGCATGCCAGCATCTATCCATTCAAAAGCAGATATAGTTGAACAACCAGAACACGTACAGGAAGGGAAACAGTGCAGTGCTGAATCTTGTGGGAACTTAAGGCTAGTGCATCCAGCTGAGTGGTCCTCAGATGTGGCTTGAATATCTTTGGTAAGCACTTCTGTTCTCTATAGCAGTTCTTGCCAACAAAAAACCTTCCTGCATGCCAGTATGCTGGGGATGCTGAAAACCAGGGGTCTGAGCAATCTGTCACTCATGTAGGTTCAAAAGAGAATCACTGTGATGGCATTCACTGGCATTGTGAGCAAATGAGCCATGACCTCTATTTCTGGATTTGCTACAGTTCTTTTTTGAAAGAAAAAGCAAATCAAAAAGGCAGTGTAGCACTCTGCTGAATGCTGAAATGACCAAATAAGTAGGATCTACAACACCTTGGTTATCTGTCACTCATTCCTGTCTGTGTGACAACATTCCTTTCAAGTCTGCCCATGATGGACGCAGCCTCAGTACTCGGGTTCTCGAGTTGATGCATTTCAACCCATTCCATCTGCCTATGTTATCAAGTCACTTTGGTCTTGTCATGCAAGAAAAAAGCCTGGGCTGGCTAAATGTGCTACACTGCACGTATTTCCAATGTGCAGAGTGAAAGGCTTAAAAACTGCCCATGGATTTCATTCTCCAGCTCAGAACTGCTCTGCCGTGATTGCAAAGCGACAGATGTCAAAACCCAGTGGAGCACCTCATTAAACGCAGAGACAAACACACAGAATATGTTGTTTGAAATGACAACCCAGTGTGTTGATATACGTGTGCCACTATTTATCATCCTACAGATGGTTGCTTACACTGAGGTACATTCACAAATATGTTTAACTTTGCTTTCCCCCATTCTAGGCAGTCACCATTTTTCCTTGTTTACACTGACTCCCACTAAGGCAACGTGAAGATCTCTTGTGTTTTCACAGGGGTGAAGGGTTATGTTGCACAATGCAAACCCACAATCTGCATGCCATCATCTCCTTCCAGTGGTAATAACCAATACCTGCGGAGCATTTTTTAAGGAATTTTCTCACTCTTCTTTTACAGATGGGAAAACTCAGAAAGGTGAAATGACTTACCAAGGTCACACAGCAGGCTCTGCTCAGTACACAGTTGCTATTGTCGCAAATTGGCTAGCTCATCAAGCTCATGCTACTCACACCATTCAGATACAATTCAAACAGTAATTATTATTTTTACTGCAATTTGCACTGCAGTCCGGGCTGGAGGTCACAGTATTCACCTATATTGGTCTCTGTGCAAACATAAAACCAAATACAGTCCCTGCACCAGGGGGGCAGCAGTCTCAGTAGGGACACAATCCTGTGAGAACACAAGACACAGCAAAAAGGGAGGGAGGGACAGAGAACAGTGAAGTGAATGTAAGGTTTTGCATTATTTTGGGTAACTGCAAAGTATGGAAGCTTATTATTCCTTAAATAATTTTAGTGGGTAAGAAATATAAGCATGTTCCTGACAGCCATCTGCCTAGTTATTTACATAGCAGTTTATCTTCGTAATCGTATTTGCTCAAATGCTTCCCTTTCACTCCCGTGGTCTTTGCTTACACTGACAGATGGAAACCGGATCCCAGTATTCACGTTTTGGGGGGACTGACTCACACTGCACTAACCCCAGACATACATTACACTGTACTTTCTACACGATATAACTAATTTTACAACTCCCCTCTAATCTGCTGCAAGAGCACCTCTTGCTGAAGACCTTTTTATGTGATATCTGCTTAAGCATTTTAGCACATGACAGCTAGGTATACTAGCTACAAGCATTTCCCTTGTGCTAGCTTTTATTAAAATCTGCAGCAGTATAATGTGTATTAACTCCCACCTTACTGTCTGTTCTAATGTGGCTACATGTTAGCAATACATTACGCACCAAATGGCCATATAGCCATTCCTCTTTAGAAGACTTAACTGAGTATAAAATTGGTTGCACAGTGATCACGTTATGTTTATATCATAAAGACAAATTTTCTTTTCTTGTCGAGTCACACTGGGTTTCATCTGATCGTCCAGCAGGATATTGAACATTACAAGTATGCAGCAAGATTTCACCGTGATGTGGTACAGTATAAGAATTAATAGCTCTTCTAATCCTGAACGGCACAGACACAACGAGATCATTTGCAAGAGTAAAGTTGTTCAGTACCTAGTCAGGATTGCTGAGTAGCCCTTAGAAGTTAACCCATTATTTTTCTGGCGTGGGCCTACTACTCTGTTCTTTATTACAATGCCTTTATTTACATAAATCATGAAAAAGGTACCAGGTACACAAAAGAAATATTTGATGACTGACATCTGTAATCTCGGATGGGTGCGTATTTTTTCTGCATTTCAATTAAGCCAAGCATTTAAAATGTTTCCAACCCATCAAAGCCAGAAGCTAAGCATGTGCATAAATCCTTTGCTCAGCTGATGTAGTATATTGCAATAAAAGGGCATCTTGCCATTGATTCTAACAAATTCTAGATCAGCACAATAATACCATAATGTACTCTAGAAGAGCTTGAGAAATCACAATTTAAATACATTATTTTAGAGAAACAAAAGACTAAGCACTTCCTTGGCCCTATTCTCAAATGGCTAAATCCATATACAAATTAACGGCCTATCACAATGCCAGCTGAAGATGGCATTCTCATCAAAAACAAAGGCATCACAGGACTTACATAAATATACTTACAAAATTTCATTTCAGACTATTAAAACTTCCTCAGAAAATGATGCTAGGTATGCATCACTACCTGCATTTATTCCTGTCGGATACCACAGAAGCACAGAACTGAGATACTTACTTAAATGATTAGAACCTGACTTTTAGTCCTATGACAAATGGAAGCAATAAATAACAACAGTTTTGTTTAGCAATTGTCAATAGCTATTTTGCAGCTCTTTAAACACTATCCACTAATCTTCTTCAGAATCAGATAATCCAAATTCCTTTACCATATTTCTGATACTAGGGACTTATAACACCAGTTTTATTTTAATCCCAGGTAAAAACACATCGAGGAAGAACTATGATTGATAGTATACTGCTAATTTAGAACAAAATACTTGTAATTATCCCTAAACTCAGCTTATAAATCCAAGACACAGGTAAACCTAATTTCATAAAATTAAATATGTGAAAGCATAGCCTCTACATCTATGTTACCGTGTTGTATATCACAACAGAGTGGATCAGAAAAGCAGAGCAGATGGTGCTTAGGACCTAATTTGCACTACACATGTTTCAGAGGTTTCACTTTGGACCAGGTTTAGTCAGTCCCATGGGTGGCACACACATTAGTGGTAGAAGTGTATTAGGTGTACTCCTAGATGACACCTTGTTTAGTTCATTTAGGAAGAAATCCAGTTTGCATATCCTAAGGCAATAACATGAATCAAGGAGTAGTAAGCAGGGACAAGTGGAAGATGTGCTTTAAAAATGCACTCCTGGTCCAAACTAAAACACCATTTCAGTAACCCCAAGGGCTGGTTCTCCTGCAGATTGCTGGCTGAAGCAATTTTACATCAAAGTCCCTTACAAATAAGCCAAGAATATAAGCTAGAGTTTGATCCACTTGCCAGCATGCTGATGCCTAATGCCACTTGAGCTGTTCTTCTGTTTGAGACATCTATGGGCAGATGAGAGACACAACAGAGAGCCCGTGGAAGACCTGTGTCCTTCTGACAAAGCAGTCAGAGGTCAGACAGGATCCCTGAGGCACTCTAAGCACAGACACTTGGATACAGGCAACTCCTTGAGGCTTGGCCTCTGCAGGTTGAGCATTTCTCCATCAAGCAGAATGAGAACTTAGATGTCTTCCTCTTAGATTGACCTCTGCCCATACAGCAGACACTGTACTGCATACTGCTCCGGTCTCCCAAAAGATTTATTCCCAGTTTATTACAGCATAGCAGTGAATAGAGAGAGCTTATCTCCAACATTATATCTCAACTAAAACCATGAACAGTACTGAAATCACTGCAGAAAAACTTGATTGGCCTTGCAAGAGCCAGTTTAGGGCTGCCAAAACCTGTGATACCATACCAAAACCTGTGCACATCCTCTGGCACGTCCTCCAAATTGTACATATGCTTACCCACTATCTGGTGTCATACAGCTCCTCTGTCCCCCATAAAATGAAGCTGTCTGTTGAAGCATGCTTTACATTTTGCTCAGACCTGGGTTTGGAAAAGGCAGTCCCAAGGAACAGAAAAGAATTACACCTCTTGGGAAGAAACAAAAATGCAGTTCTATTTTACCTCCAGACAACCTCACTTTTGCCTTGGCACAATTCCCCCAGCATACAATATAATTAAAACTAAATAAAATGTTGTGTTATGTGTTTAAAACCCAGCTGTTAAATTACCACCTTAGATTAATACAGAAACTCAATGAATTCAGTGAGGCTAAATTTCAACTCAGATATTCGTATCTGCAGATCTGTCCCTGAGGGTGTAAAATTCTGATCAGGCATTTTTAAGTATGCATACTGCATCCAAAAGCTTTCATAGAAACGCACATGATTAAAAGTGTTTGCACTGAAGCTCAGAGTGTGCCTTTTTTTCCAGAGAGTTTATATAGAGTTGTTTGAAGCACTGAACACTTGTTTATCCCATCAACAAAGTGTTCCCTCCCCTCCATCCTCTCAGCTGGTCACAGAAGGCAGAAAAGGAGGCAGAAGCGAGGGGACGGGCAACACCGCCACTTCCCATTCTGCATCACAAAGAGCACCCAATAACCTCGTTCTTTCTGCAAAATGCAATGAATCTGACACAAACCAAAAATGAAACAATCATCAAAATATCAACAAGATGAGGACATTTTTTTCCTCTTAACTCAGCTGCTTAGGAGTACTGCTCGGGTAGCATCGTGGCATCACAAAACAGATACATGAATGGAGAGATTAGAAGGGCTAACTTCTTTAAGAACCACTCTTAGCCAGGTTCTATCTCAGATGTGCCACAGAACTGATGATTTGTAAACGGTTCTTCCTAAAAACTTGCTACTGCAGAATATTTTAAAGATTTATTTTTCAACTACTCTCACTTTAAAGCATCAGTCTCTACCTTTTAAGGAATTGTATTACATTTTCTTACAGGAAATTAAGTATCCAAGTCCTGTGAAAATGTTGAATGCAAAGGGAAAATGTGGAGCACATTACTGCAGCAACTGCTGAGACTGATTTGCTGGGAATGTAAGGAAAATCCTGGTTTCTTTGGTTAGAATACCAGGCAGGAATAGAGCTACAGATGTTGGCCACTGTCTGTTTTTAATCCTAGAAGATACTGAGGTAGGATTTAAAAAAAAAACAAAAACAAAAAAAAAACAACAAATGAGAACAGAAGGGAAGAGAACATTCACCAAGATGGAATTTGTTCTGAGAAATGAGAAACAGAGGAACAAGGCACACTGTTACAAACATCTCATCCTGTAACTTCTTCCCCACACTCATCTGTTTCCAGGGTACAGCTCAGTATTTTGCCAAATCCACTCCCATGAGAAAGTTGTTGCAGAGCCTTGGTGCTTGAGTAATTAGAGACTTCCTTTTAATTTCCAGGCTGAAGTGATTTATACCTAGGTTATATCCATTTGTTCTTGTCCCGCCATTAGCCGCAAGTTTAAAATCATTATTTTTCAATCTATGGTCCACGAACTCAGGAGGGGTACATAAACTACTTCTAAGAGAATTTTAAATGTAATGAAGCCAAACAGACCTAACAGGATGTAATTTGCTCTAACAATGCTACAGGGTATGCAATACCGTATCTGGAAAAAGTTTAGGAATCCACAAATCAAATAAAATTGAAAACCACTGGGTTAAGCTGTTCTTTTGCCTTCCTCTTGTTTATTAAACCTCTGATATAATTTCAGATAGAAGACATGAACCTTTTCACAACATTTCTCTTTCTACACTAAGGACACCAACTTTTCCTAGTTTTTCCTTAAAAGAAATGTCTCTGTTCTCCTAACCATCCTGCTCAGCCTTGTTGCAGCTATTGACATTTCCGACAGAACTGGACATGTTTTACCAGAATCCCACAAGAAGTATTGCAGTACCTTACAAACACTGCCCTAGATCAACTGGAAACACTTCATGAAATAAAACCAGGATCACATATACCCTCTGTGCTTCACTAGGACCTCGTTGTCATCTTTTGGTGAGCTGATACGCTCAGGTTCTCTCTTCACTCATTTCTATTCGCCCTCAGCTTCGTGGCCTGTCTTTCTGCACTAGTGAGTCCATGCCACTGCTTTCTCCTCTCTCCTCAAGGTCTGTGTGTTATTCCAAGCTGTCCTTGTACAGAACCACGCGGGCATATGCTGGACAACTGGCGATGCGTCAGTTTGGGAATTTCTGCTGGTACGCCAGCTGGTGACGCCACACCAACAGATACAAAACGTCTCACAGGAATTAAATTAGTTAGAAAAAGGGCATACGGTCTTTTTCAATAGTCCAGGTTATGCAGTTTTTATTAACTAACAAAACTTGCCTCACAAGCCCAACAATCAGCAAATCATCTTGATTTGATTCCTCCTCCAATTTGATCTTTGTATTCTCCATCCATACACAGAGGAAGTCAGATCTACAGCAAAACTCCTAGATGCCTAATGCAAAACCATATTTTTCTTGTCTAATGACCATGAACTGCAATTTCAAGATTTTTCTTTACTAATGCTCTAATTTTCCTTCATCAGTAATAGGAAGGCTAAATGGAAAGACACAGCAACCAAGTAGTAATTAACTTTCTTTAGAGGAACATAAAGCTACGAGGATGAATAATTTTATTGTCACGGAAAGTCTAATACTTCTCTCATGGAATTAATCTTAAAACTCTGAATTAACTGTTTGGGAAGCTACATTGAATGTCTCTGAAGTAAAGACTCAACCTGTAACAGTTTTATGATACGATGTTCAAAGACATATTAATCAAGTTCAAGATACCTGGGAAAATCTGATTTTGAAGCACAAAGCCTATATCAGAAAGAAGATTCATTAATGATTTTTGGGCTCATAGGTCACATTTTCCCGCTCTCTAGGTCAAACATTTTTGTGGCTCTCTCTACAACATTTTGGATAACTTTTTCCTCCTGCCAAGGCTTACAAGAATCTTTATTTTTCACGGACTGCTTACAAAGCTAACTGCACTTAATGCAAATTTTTCATCTACATTTTTTTGTTATAAATTTAAATAATGAAAATCGGAAATGAATACTATGGCACTGAGCTGCAGTTACAAACTGATTTAAATTAAAGTAATAAATTCCATGTCACCTTCAGTTCCCTGCACAAAAGTAACTTTAGAGATCCTAATTTTGAGATTTTGCTACATAATAGTTATGTCTATATGGATGAATTAAGCAGTGCCAGGGAATGTTCTCAGGCATCAAAACTAGTGTCCATGGCATTAAATTGTTAAGAATTGTCCCCAGCATGTGCCACAGCAACGATTTTAATCTGTTCCAGTTCTCTTCCCAAAAATTGCCAGGGCACAGTTTGTGAGTTAGGACACTCCAAGTATGGTTTCAGGAGGATGACCTAGTTTTAGAAGGTAAAAATACGTAACATTATGGCCACTGGCCATTGCACCAGCTGAGGCTGCACCAGGGGCTGGCACTGGACGTGCTTAATTTGCTGGTGTGGGCACAGCCACAGCATCCCTCTGCTGGGCTCCAGCAAGCTGAGGAGATGCCCAGATACAGGGCGCACTGAGCTTCACTTGGAAGGCTGTTAATCTCCAGGAGTCCAAAAGGAGCACATGCAGATGCTTCACGCTCACATGCTGTCATCTGGGCTGTTGGAAAACAACCACTCCAAGCCTCCTCTTGCCCACATCAAAAGACTCCATGTTACAAAGGAGTTTGAGATGTGTTGGCTTTGCTGCAGGTGGGCCAGCAGCCTGTTCCTGCAGAGGCAGATGCAGAAGGGTGGGCAGGAGGAGAACACGCAGCTCCTGCCCTCCTCCCTTCTCCACTGAAATCTTCCCTGATCTTATGAGGCCTTGCAGTATCTTATTCATGCTGCTGCTGCACAAAGTTTATCAGGACAAAGTATTGTAAGACCATGGCTGAACACAGCCTAGGACAGCAATCCAAGGCATGTCACTCACGTGAGATTACTGACCTTATTCAGTGAACTTCTACAAGGAAAGCACATGACTTTTGACTTGTAACAGGAAACAAAAAAAATCCCTTGGTTTCACAAACAGCATCTTCTAAACACCTCAACTCAGAATGTCTATATTTGACCTTGTAAGTACAGCACATCTTATCTTTCTTCCCTATAAACTTTTCCTTTCTGAAAGATAACCAGAAAAATAAGGAAAGAGGAATGTGTGACATCTCATCAGCTGTCTGTAATAATTTATTTTAAACCGTTTATTCTGTAGCTCTCTCCCTCTGATGCAGTCTCAATTACTTGATTGAATAATATTCTCTGAAATAGCACATGATGTGCTTGTGTCAAAGAGGCTCTCCACAGAGGCCATCAGCTACCTTTTAAAATCAATGAAATTCATGAATTTGCATCTGGCTTCTCAAGGAGAAAATAAAGGAACCTTTTCCCCAGTACGTATGACCTTCTCGTTCTAAGGCCAGCTTGTTTCAAGTTTTCTGTACCTCTGAATGCCGATGTGAAGATGGATAATATCTTTCTTAGAGGAGATAGATCTTAAAGTCTATTATATTCCCTTTCTTAAGGATTCCAGCCATAATTCTCTCTTAGTAATTGGGATTTGCACGCTGTTCCACACAGTAATGCATATTCTAGCTATCCACTCTGTCATGTTGCCACTGCATTTTTAACAATGCTGATAGCAACTGATATTATCGAATTCTGCAGACTTTTCAGGCTCTCCGCTTGTTCATGTATTTTTTTCATTTCACATTTCTGAGCAAAAATGCTTTTATTTTTCCCTTTGCGATGCTCTGCTGCTGTGACCCTGCCATTCCTTGCAGCTGGATCTTGTTGGTTTTCAAATACTGAGACCACATTGCCTGATCAAGCCACAGATTTTCTATCCTGATATGTTTGCTGTCTTTATGTTTGCAAGATCAAAGCTAATGCTGCTTACAACACAGTACTGGAATGGTTCGCTTTTGAAAAGGTAAAAGAATTTTAGTGTTTGAAAGTCTAGCCTTGTTTTAATACTATGTCTCCTACTACTGATAATACATGTTTCTCCTCATTCTTGCTTCATTTCCTGTACAGCAATTTTCTTCATTAAACTTCTAGAAGGAATTATGGAAAGAACTCCGCAGCAGCCTTATTCCACACCAGTGAAGCCTCTTCTGCTGCAAGCAAGTAGAGCTGGGCCAACACCAGTTGCTTCCAAAAACCTCATTTCCATTTCTTTTCCCCCAACAGTATCTAAGTTCTCATCTTACCAGATTTCCAGAAGTGAAATTCTCCTCTTTTAAATTCTCTCCGGGTTTCTTTCTCCCCTCTTATGCATCTTTTCTTTTCTTTTCTTTTTCCTTCCAATGAAATGGAATTTGTCCTCAAATTGCCTGGATAACTTCACACATTTCCTTTTATATCTTACTATTCTGTTATCTTAGTGTTTCCCAGGCAGTGGACCACAACTCCCAGGATGTTCATAAAAGGCACTTTGGGAGAGTTAAAAGATGCTGAAATTTTTATTACACTCTAAAACAAAAAAATATATCTTCTCCATCCCCAAAACACCTTTATCTTTCAAAATCAAGTTTTGCTATCAAATTCTCAAATCACTCATACAAATAAATGATATACCACTTAGATTATACATTTTACCCATGTTCCCTACAGGATTAAGACGGATGTGGATGTGTGATTTTGAGCGTGACGACCAATTTCAGCCCAGTGATGGGCTTCTACCTACTGATGGTAGAAGTCTCCAACATACTAGACTTCTGCAAGTTCTGTGAAAAAGCTGGTACTAGGGTGGAGTGGAAAGGATCCCAAATTTCCACTAGCAGAAAGACAGGGAGAGTTTAACAAAACCAAGTGCCAGCTTGAGAACATCAAATCAACGCACACATAGCTCTCAGCCAGCTGTAGGACATACTGTGTCCTTGCCAGCTATACAGGTAAAGAGCCTGTGAGAAATCTGAGAGCACAACTACCGAATTAGAACTAATATTCTAAGAGGAAGGGGATGATAGGATGTAGGAGAGAACTGGTGATGCTGTGGATATATGGTATTTGGGGAAGGAAACAACAGTTTTGGATGCAGAGGAGAAACTGAGCCAGAACATTTCTCCCTCAGTTCCACTGTTCACAGAATGCACCTTTTTTTACCTCTATTTTTATAGCCCAAGCATGGAACTCATAAAATGTTTCCACAGAATGGAACTGAGCAGGCTGCACAGCTACATCACTCTTTTCACCCACAACTTCCCGGTCCAACTCTCAGTTCTTCACCTTTCCAAACTACCCAACAAACTCTCCAGCTCATGTCAGAACAGGAGTAATGCCCAGGCCAATACAGGAATGCCCAAGCCTAATGAGGAGGTTACCTCTGGAGCTGAACAGACAGAAGATCTTATTGGCAGCATGAATTCCCTCTGAGAGAAAGAAGACTACGCACCAGGCCTGCTTGAACTGCAGATGTCCTTATAGGCTTGATGAAACAGTCCATTTGTTGGCAAGCCGAGCACCACAGCTGTTTCCCTGCTCCATGCCCACTCATGTAGCTCCAGCACCGTTTTCCCATAATGTGGGATATTTTCACTATTGTCAAACCCATCAGTATCCTCTGCCAGAATTTTCTGCCAAAGGTCTGGCACCCGCTGCTGCTCACGGATCTCTAAATAACCTCAGTCAGCTCACCTGGTGGGTCACCATAATTGCTGAAACTCAGTTCAAAGCCTGCTGATGTTCTGGGGCTTGCTTTCCTCTCTCTCAGCCTTCATGCCCATCTCTCTTTTTACAGAAGAGGAACACAATGGGAACAGAAGTGGGCAGGAATGGTGGTTAAGGACCACTATTTGGTCTGACATATAAATATTAACTTAATGCTGAGAAGAACTCAGTACTTGTGAGTACTTTGTGAGTACTTGTGCCTCACAAGGTACTTTGCTTCTGGTAAATTAAACCACATCTCTTAGAAAGAGGCACTCAATCTTATCTAAAGACTTAAGTGGTAAAAAAAAAAAAAAACCCTGTAAAGATAACTTACAAATTAAGCTTAAGCTACAAAACTATAAACCTCTTCGCTAATGCAAACGTCCTGAACTTCAGATTCCAAACACTGCATTAGTCAAGTTAAGGAACACTGCAGTACTTGAGATCTCCTCCTGTGGGTCCTCATACACCATAAGCTGCCAATTTTTAATCTTCTTTTGAACAGCAAGAACATTCATCCCTTCAGCTCTTCTTTCATTTACTTAAATCAGTCTTGAAATCTTTTTGACTTTATACATGAAAGGGAATGATGCTGGAACTGGACAGAGTGTGCATGGGCAACACTGTGGGTGACAGAAAACCCCTTTTTTTTTTTGCAGTCACATTCAGGTACCACACTGGATCCTGTGAGTGCCGCGATGCAGTGAGAGTTCCCACACAGATGCTCACCCTCCACAGCCCCCAATCCCTCTTCTAAATAACTGTTTTCCATAATATGGTCTTCTATCAATAGGATACTTCCTATGTTTTGAAGAAGTTTTATGCTGCATTTGGTATTTTAAAATATGGGTTGTTCAAGCAAATCCAGTTCATTGTGACATCTGAAAGTCTAGCTGTCCTTGCTATAATTTATTAAACAACTAACTTTTGTGCCATTTGAAAACTTCAGCAGCAGTTAATATACATTTCTTTTCTAATGAATTCGTAAAGATACTTAAGAATTCTGGACTGCAAACAAGACCATTGTCTGACTTCCTGAGGAACCCTGCCCACGTGCTGGCATGAGGCTGGGTTCTTCCAGCCTTCCACAATTCACCCCTATACCGACATCCAAAAAATAGCAGTAACAAAGGCTGTGAGAGCTTCAAGGTCAAGACTTTTAAGACTCTTATATAAGTCTCCTGGTCCTGCAGACTTCTTTCAAGTGAAAAGGCAAACAGCACAGCTGCCATGAAGAACTTCACCTCTTCATTCTGAAACAACGTTCTGTTTTAAATGGACTTTTAACTGAGGCATGTAACTTCTCTCTTACGTCTGCTTTGGCTCCTAAAAACTGAAAATTGGGTAATATGAAACCACTTCCTAAAAGAGTTCCTGGGAAAATCTGGAGAAGTGTAGAAAGCCTGATACCTGCAACATGCAAGTCAGTAACAACTATGAAGGACAACAGATTATGTCCAAAGCAAGTAAGGCAGAACCAACACAGCTATTTTAAGTCAGGTTTAGCAAAACTAGAGTTCTCTGAAGAAGACAAAACATTCATACTGTAGAAATGTGGTTAACAAAGTCCACTTAGATTTTGATAGATCTGTCATTCACAGGTCTTAAAAAAATGAAACTCCCAGAGGATAAAAATAAATGTCCTTGCAAGGAGAAATAATTAGAAACAGATGGTAGGAGAATACTGTCAGTTTTCAGAGTGGAGAGAGGTCAATGGTGGAGTCCTGCAGGGATCCATGCTGGAACCTGGGAGCTGTTCACTTATTTATAAATGAGCTGGAAAGCAGGGTAAATAGCGAGGTGACAAAGTTTGCTGCTGATAATCATTCAGGGGAGCTAAGATAGCGGCTGACTATGAAGAAAGACTTTTACAACACTGAGTGACTAGGCAATAAAAAGGCAAATTAAATTCAGTGTAGATAAATAAATATGAGGTCATTTCTTTGAGGGGAAAATACCTAACCTCACAAAATGATGTGCTCCAAGGTGACTATTACCACTTCAGGAATGAGATCTTGGGGTTATAATAGGCAGTTCTATGAAACATCAGCCCACTGCTCACTTGCAGTGCAAAAGAGAGAATTAGGAATTACTAGGAAAGGATCAGAGAATGAAAGAGAGAATATTATTATGGCATTGAATAAATGGATGGTTTATTCTGTCTTGAATGCTGCGTGTAGTTCTGGCTCCATCACCTCTGAAAAAAGACACAGCGGGTTGGAAATGGTACAGGCAAGGGCAGCAAGCATGAACAAAGGAATGGTACAAGCTCAAGACTAAGCAGCTAAAGATTCTGCAGGTCTCACAAACAGGTAACTGAGGGGAGATAGCAACAGTCTAATCAGGAAAGGCACTGGGAAGGTGTCTGGGGATCCACTGTTCACAGCCTCTTTCAATACATTGGCCAGAGAGTTACACAGGTTCAAAAAGTGATTAGATCATAAATCTTAAGAAAGAAATTCCACCAAAAGCATTCAAATGCTAAGGCTTTGGCTCAGGAAATTCCTGAACTCAAGTGCTAGAGGCCAGTAGAGTACCACGAGGAAAAATTATGCTCACACTTTAGTACCACTTAACAGACAACTGTGAGAGAAGACACTAGACTAGGTGGGCCTGTGGTTTGGCTTGGTACAGATGCTTTAAGTTGCTTTGTTCAATCTTGGACTTAGGTATCCACTGCAAAACATACACATTGGTATTATCCTACTCATCCATGGAACATTTCTATGCCTTTCTTTTGTTTCCTCTGTTTTTACCTTTTCTGTAACTTGCAACTTCATAGTAAAGAAAAAAGTAATGAAAAATATCTAATAAAAAAATCACAGCAAAACTGAAGTGTTTAATTTGTTTAACTTATATAGGAAAAATCTTAATAAATGTCTTTGTGTGTTTCCTTGCAAGCTTTAGATGCCGAGCATTAAAAAGCAATGATACTTCATCTCTAACACCTTCACTAAGTGCCTTTGCTCACACAGCTGCTCAAATTAGATAAGTGTACATACAAGAATTCATATATTTGATTTTGAAATTTCAGAAGGGGAGGCTAGGAGATAGAGTATGAGGTTGTCAACACTGGCTCTCGATATACATAGAATCACAGAATCATAGAATTGTTTGAGTTGGAAGGGACCATTAAAGGTCATCTAGTCCAACTGCCCTGCCATGCACAGGTACACCTACTGCTAGATCAGGTGCTCAGCACCCCATGCAGCCCAACCTTGAATGTCTCCAAGGACAGAGCATCCACCACCTCTCTGGGCAGTCTGTTCCAGTGCTTCACCATCCTTATAGCAAAAAACTTTTTTTCTTATATCCCATCTGTATCTCCCCTTTTTTAGTTTGAAACCATTTCTCCTTGTCCTGTCACAGCAGACTCTCCTAAATAGTCTGTTCCATTCTTTAGTATAGCCCGCCTTTAGATACTGAAACGCTGCTCTCAGGTCTCCTCAGAGTCTTCTCCAGGCTGGAGAACCCCAGCTCCATCAGACTGTCCTTGTAGGGGAGGTGTTCCGTTTCTTGGATCATTTTTGTGGCCCATCTCTGGACACAGGGCAGGATCACCTCCCTCGCCCTGCTGCCCACCCTTCTTTTGATGCAGCCCAGGTTACGGCTTTCTGGGCTGCGAAGGCTCATTGCTGGCCCCTGTCCAGATGCCATCCACCAGTACCCCCAAGTTCTTTTCAGCAGGGCTGTGCTCCATCCTTTCATCCCCCAGCTTGTATAGGTAATGGGGGTTGCCACAACCCAGGTGCAAGACCTTGCACTTGGCTTTGTTGAACCTCATTAATCTCACCTGGGCTCCCTGCTGGAGCCTCTCTAGGTCCCTCTGGATGGCATCCCATCCCTCAGGCATGTTGATTGCACCCCACAGCTTGGTGTTATCAGCAAACTTGCTGAGGGTGCACTCGATCCCATTTTTAGTGTTATTGATGAAGATATTAAAGTGCATCCGTCCCAGTACTGACCTCTGAGGGACACCATTTGTCACTGATCTCCATCCAGACATTGAGCCATTGACCACTACTCTCTGGGTACAATCTCGCAACCAGTTTCTCATCCATCAAACAGATGATATATTGTGTACCCTGACAGCATTAAGCACATGGAACAAAATAAAACAGTGCAAGCAATGGCAAAAGCAATAAGGAGTCTAATGTATGTTGTCCTCACATACACACAGGAAACAACTTTTGTTCTAGGATTTTTCTGCTTAATCATGTTATAGACATGATTAAATGAAGACATGAATTCAGAATGCACGTGCCCAAGACACTGCGCATCTTTTCCTTAATTAAAAAACCACCTCCTCAAAACAAGAGCTATATCATGCTGACGATTTATAATGACTCACACAGTTGCAAATGTGATCAAAATGTTTCTTTTAAAGTAACACGATCCTAAGCTGTTATTTGTAACCCTAAATGAAGCATGACCCCATATTGAAAAGTACTTCTAAGGAGACTTAAATTTCATTAAGTATTACTACATGATCTAACCGAATATTAACACTACTGAGGTACCTCATAGCAAGATTATTTTACTACTTCAGGTTCAATTTTGTTTCTGTACCATGCATATATCATATACATGTCACTGACATCACTATATCATTATTTGTGAGATAAGCTTCTAATGCTTGCGATTGCTACTTACTTACACTCCCAGAACAGTAAAATAATAACAGAAGCCAATCATATAGCTTATAGGAAAGCTATCAGAACTCATTAAAATTCACTTGTGCTGCACATTTTGTTCTATGTTATACCTATGTCTCAGCACCATAGCTTTCTTCTCCAAAGGATGCAACCCAAACCAATACAGGTTTTCTTTCCCTTTGAGGAAAAACTTTGAGGAAACTTTTTTGGTGTAACACAGAACAGTCAGACCAATGCTAAATTAAGTTACAATATTCAGCAAAGAATAAAATAATTCCCTTTCTATAGCCGCTATTATTACTGTTCTTCCAGGGCATTCCCACACAACCATGGAATGATGGCCAATAATCACGTGGCTATAAAGGTATTCTCCTATTATTCTAATTTTGGATTTCAGTAGTCTGAAAAATGATTCTGCTACTGATGTAAAACTCCTTTTATTGACTTTTAATGCCAATAGCATATCTACCAGCTTCAGAGAAAATGAGAACTGCACGTCATTTTGCTTGAAAACATCTTCAGTGTCCCATCCGAACATATGCAGCATGGTGTACCCTGCTTGGACTTCTGGCCAGCTACATGCAGTGGTTTCTGAACATTATTATTCACCTGTGCAGAAATACAGTAAAGAAATCAGATGCATTTTTATCTACCTTACGCTAGCTTCTAGTGGCATAGAACAGTAGAATCCTGTAAGTAAAACGCTATTATACCTGATGTTAGTAAGTATAAGATACCTGGAAATTGTGCTGTCCTAGTGCATATGGGACATGAACAGAAGAGGCTGAGGATGCACCAAACCAGTGCCATCTTTTACAGGTGGAGCAGTAGCTGAAAGCAAAAGTCCTTACCAGAGCAGAGGGACATCAGCGGTGCAGAGATGGAACGGTTTGCACTGCCTGCAGCCAACTGACATGACTGCGTGCAATTAACAACATTGTACTGGGATGTGTGTTATTGAACAGACACAGTAGCCACCAACATCACATATGATTCCCAACCCAGAGAAAATGAACCCAACCCCAGACTCACTGACAGGGAGAGAAAATCTACTGATCTCAAGCAACTGCAGATCAATCCCCAGGTGATGAGAAACTGCACAGAAACTCAAATAACAAAAAGAGCATAAAACATATAGAACACACATAG
Organism: Numida meleagris; assembly: GCF_002078875.1. NCBI lineage: Eukaryota > Metazoa > Chordata > Aves > Galliformes > Numididae > Numida > Numida meleagris. The sequence goes on along the minus strand of NC_034409.1, from coordinate 13,250,596 downwards.
AAACAGCATCACAGACAGAAATGGATAAAGCCGTCTCACACAAACCAGAAATTTCCACTAAGCCTCATGAACAAGGTGGCAAGAAACTGCTAAGCACACGACTCAGAAGAATTATTGCTCAGCAAACAAAATTAATGTAGGTCAATTTGGGGGATTGAAAAGTGACTGTGAGCCCATCCGGGAGACATTTTGCTCTGCCTTCCTAACAGCAACCCCTGAACTTATTTTCAGGGATCTACAGGGAAGACAAGAAGAAGGCATGCTTTGGCTTCAGACTTTTTTTCCCCAAAATTAGTCAAGAATTGATCTTTTCTATCTCGCTGAAACTGATTTTATTACTATCCCAACACAAGAGACCATTCCTTCCTCCCGCTCTGCCTTCCCACTGCACACAAACTACCACATCCCCACCAACTCAGAACGAATGCAGTGCTGAAGATGCGAGAAGGGATGTCCTGGTGTTCTCCCTCCTTTTTATCACGCGCTTTCCTCAGGGAGACACTGGATGTGATGGGGAAAGTCAAACGAAGTCAGGCAACCAGCAACAGAGATGAGATTTTTGTTCACTCTGAATGCGCAGAGGGACGTAAGCCTTGTAAATGGGGGGGCAGGACCCAACCCCAACCTCAGGCACTCGGACTCCAACGCCCTCAAACGCCCTTCCAGCCTCACCCCGAGCTCTCGCTCCGTCCCGAGCCCGGCACTAACCTCACCGAGCTCAGCCACCCCCACCTGCCGCTCCCACGTCCATTTTCTCCCGACTTCAGCATCAGACCGAGCGTCAGAGCACGGGGCCGGGAGCGCCGCGGGCAGGCCGGGGCCGAGGGGCCGCCCGGGGCCACGGGGCAGGGCCGGGGTCAGGGCCACCCCCCGCCCCGCGAGTCCGGATCCACCGCCCCGCCGCGAGTCCCGGGCCGTGACGGGCGGCGCGGAGCCCCCGGGCCGGGGCCGCTGCCCCACTCACCCGAGGTCAGCTGCATCCAGGCACAGATCTTGTAGACGGTGGCCGTGTTGCAGAAGAAGAAGAGGATGAAGCAGACGATGCAGGCGATGATGAGCATCATCGAGAGCCCGATAAAGAAGGAGGCAGCTTTGAAGGCTCCCGAGGGCAGGCTGGAGAAGTCCGTGAAGCTGCCCCGGCAGGTGAGTTCCCGACTGAAGCCGTTGCCGATGCAGTAGTGGAAGAGCCCGAAGTAGCCCGCCTGCGGCGTGTCCACGCCGTCCCCGATCCAGTAGGGCTGGATGAAGCACACCACGTTGACGATGGCAAAGCAGATGGTGAAGATGGCCCACAGCACGCCGATGGCCCGCGAGTTCCGCACGTAGTTGGTGTGGTAGATCTTGGCCGCCTCCTGAGCCGGGAGCATCCCCGCTGCTGCCGCTCCCGCCGAGCCCGCTCCAGTCGCCGCCGTCCCTGCAGCCGCTCCGGGCATCCTCGCCGAGAAGCTCCCCCCTCCCCTTCCTCCTCCTCCTCCTCCGCCCCGCTCACTCCTCTCGACGCGACGCGCTCCGCCGCTGCGTGCGAGAGCCGAGCAGCCCCTCCGCCGGGCTTCCGCGGCGCCGCGCCACCACCGCCACCACCGCCGGCAGCGCGGCCCGCCGCCTCCTACCGGGGCTCGGGGCTCGGCGCCGCCGGCCGCCGCGCACCGCCCTCCCCGCAGCCCGCCCTCCCGCCGCCGCCCGCAGCTCCTCGGCGCGCCGGGCGCCAACGGCCGAGCGCCGCGGGGCCGCCGGAGCCCCTCCGCCCTGCGCAACCGCGGCCCGGGGGGAAGGGGGGTGCGCGCCTGAGGCGGCGGTGGGGCCCTTGGGGCGGGAGGAGGGCCGGCGGGGGGGGCCTGGGCGGGGGGCACCCGACGCTGTTCACAGTGCGTGTCCCGGGGGGACACGTTCAGGCAACATCTTGAAGTTTAAAACCTCCATAGCACTGCTCGCTTGGTTGTGGTGGGGTGAGCAGGGGCACGGGCAGGCTTAGCTCCTGCCTGAATCAGCCCCCAGCCAAGCTGAGGTACAGTCAGCCACGCCTTGGGGCTGGGAAGCACGGGAGAACATCTGGGGTTGCTTCCCTCTGCACGAGGAGACCATCGCAGTGCACATGGACCAGAATTGCCCTAAAGCAGCGGAGGTGAGGGGCTGCTGCTCCTGGAGGCGTCAGCGAGGGGTGGGAGGTGACACCGCGTGGAAAAGCTGCTCAGCCACTCGAGCGACTTGGGCCTGGCACACTGTGCCCTGAACGTTTTGGCATGCAGCAGTAATTAGCATATATTAATGAGCAATTAGCATCTGGTAATAATCATTCATACGCCGGTGACACTTGGATTCGCAGTCCCCGACCTATGCGTTGAGCTCGAGTTAATAATAATAATTGATGGTGCATATATAGAGCTCTTTGAAGATTGCTCCCTCCCAAGAGGCGCTGCAGCTGGAGCGGCAGGGACGCAGGGAGCGGCTGAGCAGGGCTGTGCGGGCCCGGAGCCGGCAGAGGGCTGCACGCAATTAAATATTAGTGCTGATCAGTCCTCGAAGGGTGGGAATTGTTCCCATCACCTAGTACAGTTTTGCTGCTGCTTCAGACAAAGTTTGACTTCTCAGACAATCGGTGGAAAAAGTGGGCAAGTTGGAAAAAGTATGGGCTGTGTGTGACCAGACTGTTCAGATGATGCCTTGGAGAGACAGCTGAGCTTTCCAGCCTTACACCGCAGGAAGATCTTTCCCCTTCTCAGTGCTTGTGCAGGCCAAGGTTAGCTGGGCCCCAGGACACAGCAGAGGGCACCTGGCATCCTGCTGCTGTAAGGAGCCATTGGGAGGTGGAGGGGATTAGAGCCAGGCCTGAGGTTGTCCATGGAAAGCTGCATGGAATAGAAGGACCATGGGGCAGTTAGCTGACAGCTGGTTGAACATAAGCCAGCAGCGTGCCCAGGTGGCCAAGAAGTCCAATGGCATCCTGACTTGTATCAGAAATAATGTGGTCAGCAGGGTCAGGGAGGTGAAAAATTCTTCTCAGAAAGAGTGGTGAGGCACTGGCACAGGCTGCCCAGAGAGGTGGTTGAGTCACCGTCCCTAGAGGTGATTGAAAAAAAGGTAGCTGTGGCACTGAGGCACTTGGTTTAGTGGGCATGGTGGGGATGGGTTGATGGTTGGACTAGAAAATCTTAGTGGTCTTTTCCGACTTTAATGATTCTATGATTCTAGGGCAAACAGTTCAGAGATGGAGGTCAGAGGGGGCTGGGCAAGGAGTTCTAAGAGCTCCAAGAGAAAGGAGGTAGTGAAGAGTGTGAGTGGAATGAAAGGGTTGGGGATAGTTGGCCTGTGTGTGCGCACAAAGGTGAAACCTGGAATCAGCATGGCAGAAGGGAGAGATACAGAGCTGGGAAGAAGCCAGGAGAGGAGACAAGATGCTCTGTAGAATAAATGGATGAGAGGAAGTGGGAGGTGGAAATGCTGAGACTGGAGGAGAAGTTGGAGAAAGAGAATCAGATGAGAGTAGGGAGGGAAACTTGGGAGCCTGTCTGGGCAGGAAGCAGGGGAAGAAGCTAGGACTGTGCTGACATGCTGTGTGTTAGAGTGGGAAAGGAGGTAAGATTGCGTGTCCAGGCAGTGACCGTCCTGGGTGTCCTAGGACATCAGAGTGCCCTTCTCTGGTCTCTAGCACCAAAAAGGCATAGATTTCACATGGACTCTAAATGATACCCACTGGTCCTTCAGTTTAGTGCATCTGAATGGTAACATAGTACCAGATACTATTCTGGAGGCACCTGAGTCACTCCAAGTGTGTTCCTTGCTGGAACTTTGAATCCCCACTATGGTTTAGTATTAGAAATTTCTGTGAAATTCATTCCCATCCCCTTCTAGTCTCATCTTCTAGTTGATCTCTATATAATAATAAATTGTAAATCTTTCATCAGTTACTTCAGGAGTTTGAACAGCAGAAGCCTCTATGTTGGATTCAAAAGTTCCTTCCAAGATAGTTAAGCCAGTGATATCAATATTCTGTCACACGAAGAAATAGTGCTTGTGTTTTTGTACATGACAACTGGAAACATGAACACAACTGCAGAAGAGCTTGATCAAGATTCAAAACCAAAGGTTAAGAAAACCCAGGAAAAAGATTATCTGTGCAATCCTTAATTGGTTCTTTTGTATTTGTTTACTATGATATACTTTATAATAACATAATTGCTTTTCTGCCGTCATCCTTGCTCATTTGTTTCACAGCACTGGCAGTCACTACTTGATGAGAAGCCGCTCCTGAGTTTTTTTTCTCTCCTCGCTCAATGTGCAGCCCAGATTTGCTTTTCTGCACGTGGTGTTTGTGACTGCAGACAGGCTTAGGATGCTTTTTATGGTTCTTACCACAATTATATGGGTGCTTTGCAGTCTTGGAAAACATCGTGTCTCTATGAGATAGGATGCTTAGGATGCTGGTGTATTTGGGACAGAACAGTTAAGGTAAAAGACAGCTGAGAATTCATTTCTCAAAGCAGAGCTCCCATGGATTTTGTTTGTAGCACTTCTCCAAACGAGGCCTCAGTAGGAGCCACACTGAGCTGCTGCACATCTACAAAAGGCTTTAAGCTTCTTGCCTGCCAATGCACACATCCTGTCTGTGGCAGGAGCAGGGATAGTCTCAAGCTCTTCGCAACAGCATTCATCATCTTAATCTTCAGAAGATTATCCTTTCTCTCCAACAACCCTGTTCATACTTTCAGTATTTTTTCTCCCTGGAAATTATCTGGTCCCAGCTCTGTAGCTGCCATCTAGTTTCATCTAAAAAAAGTCTTAAATTACTTTAGCCAGGCTTTTCACCAAAAGCTTCTTCAAAAGGTGAAGCAGGATTCTCATCAACGTGATCTTTCTTGACAGCAGACACAGTGTCACACACCAAATAAGGCAGGATCCTGTTTACAAATTAGCAAATGAGCGTGCAACACACAACAAAGGGAATGTGAATCACATGGCATGGACAGCTCTTTTTTTGGCACACCCCATTGAGTACCGGATTTTACAACAATAATTCTAATTTTAGAAACGCATGTGTGTGTGTGATTACAAAGCTTAAAGAGAATTTATACAGTCTTTGTAGACCATACTTGTAACCATTTTATCAAATCAAAATGTGCTGATTTTTATGTGTATAGATCATTACACAAAGCAAAAAATAAAGGATTTTTTTTTGCTTTCTGTCACCAATAAACTACTTGCAGCATCTCTATTTGTATGTAGCTAAGTATTTCCCATGGCAGAGCAGTGGTAGAGAAGCTGAGGCATTTTATGTGTCTGGAGCACTTAGTGGAAGGACTGCATTTTGTGCCAGGGAGAACTTTTGATATGATACGTAAGAACTACAGATGGATGCTGTCACTGGACCAGGGGGCTCATCTGGGATGAAATGCACATAGAATCACAGAATCAGAATTATAGAATTGCTTAAGTTGGAAAGGACCTCAAAGATCTAGTTCCAATCCTCCTGCCACAGGCAGGGTTGCCAACCTCTAGATGAAGCACTAGATCAGATTGTCCAGGACCCCTTCCAACCTGGCCTTGAACACCTCCAGGAACAGGGGATCCTCAGCTTCTCCGAGCAGCCTGTTCCAGCTTTTCACCACACTCTGTGAAAAATTTCCCCATGACATCTTATCTCAGTCTCCTCTCCTTTAGTTTAAAACCATTCCCCCTTGTCCTATTACTATCTATTCCTGTAAAAATTTGATTTCCCTCCTGCTTATAATCTCCCTTTAAATACTGAAAGGCTACAGTGAGGTCTCCCCACAGCCTTTTCTTCTCCAGAGTGAACAAGCCCATCTTCCTCAGCCTGTCTTCATAGGAGAGATACTCCAGCCCTCCAGTCATCTTCGTGGCCCTCTTCTGGACCCACCCCAACAGCTCCACATCCTTCCTGCACTGGGGCCCCCAGCCTGGATGCAGTACTCCAGATGGGGCCTCACAAGGGCAGAGCAGAGGAAGACAATCACCTCTGTCTCCCTGGTGACCACCACTCTCTTGATGCAGCCCAGGATACTGCTGGCTCATGTTAAGTCTTTCGTCTACCAGGACCTCCAAGACCTTCTCCACAGGGCTACTCTCAACAAGTTCTTCCAGTCCGTATACATACTGGGATTCCCTGACTCCAGTGCAAGACCTTGCACTTTGCTTTGTTGAACCTCACTAAGTTTTCATGGGCCCACCTCTCAAGCTTGTCTAGGTCCCTTTGAACCATGCTACCCTAAGCATTTGTGGGGCTTGATTATATCTTGACTGGGTGCCAGTGCTGGTAACACTTCAAAACACGCATCCCACACTGTCTGTGGTGCAGAACCAACCATGGCAGTGGCTGGTGACAACCCCGAGCAGCAGAGTGGGCCTGCGGAGTGGAGCAGTAGGCCCAGCGGGCGGCCCTGTCGCCATGGCAACCTGCAGTCTCGCCACTGTCGAGCCTCTGCTGTCGATCAAGAAGCATTAACTTTCACATTATGTCTTTTTTATTACTGCTTCTGCACATTTTGTCTTCCATCCCTCCAGGGGCCCGGCTGTGCTGGTGAAATGTTCCTTCTCAGGGAGTGGGGAGCAGCATTTCTTTCTATTTCTGTAGTGTTTGCAGCCGTGGGAGAGACACAGCAGAGGGCTGGCTGGAATTACTGCTATCAGTGTCAGGGAAACTGCCATTGCCATAACAGATTTGATCTGAAATGGTCCAACATAGGTCTACCTTAAAATTAGAGAGCAGGTAACTTAGAATATTTTCCCCACTTTCCATGAATTTAATCCTGCTCCTGTTAGTGATAACAGAGGGGGTCCTGTAGGGCATCCATGAATCATGGCCATGCTGGAGCTGCATCCCCTTCAGGATGCAGGACTAGATATCCCATAATCTGGATAGGGAATGTAATTGTTAGGGGGTCGCCTATCCCAAAGCTGGTTCTGTACTGAAAGAATTGGCTGTGAGTGAAAGAAGTCCTCTTCAACAGACAGAGGGAGCTGACAGGAGATGTAGTCAGACAGGGACTGGAGGCTGCAGTGATTCAACGGATGTGAAGAAGGTGAGAAGTGCCTAGGTTGTATGTGAAGCAGAGATTGAAAGGAAGAAAAGGTCCCACCAGCCTGTGAAGGAACAACAAGGGTGGGAAAGGGGTTAAGTTGCAGGGTTCACACTGGCAGCAAAAGACATGGAGTATAAATGAATGTGCTGAAGTAAGAACAGGGAAAGCGGGACTCTTTGGTAGTTACTGGCATACAGGGTGAAGAAGGAAAAAAGCACCCTCTGACACAGCTCAGCTTCCTTCCCACAGCCTGTGCTACTTGGAGGAGTTGCAGAACTGCTCTGAAACACCTTGTGGTGAAAATAAAACACTTTATTCTCCCAAAATCTATCAGGTTCTAAACTCTCCCATTGTAGCCCATCAAGAAGTGCTTCTTCTTTTGTCTTTCTAAGCTCTCCTACAATGCTGAGAATGTGCAGCACTGCCCAGCACGGTGTCTTGCTATAAAGGGCTACGAGCAAGTCAGGTCGCTCTCTCACCGTGCAGTGCTCTGCCTTGCTAGCACATCCTGCTTGTCAGCGCTGCTAATTAGCTCAGACAGAGCTTTCAGGTGGCTTGCTGTGTTGTGCCGTTCACACACACCATCAGAGACTTCTCCAGCAACGATGGAAATTTTGCCTCTCTTGCTGTGGCAGCTGTTTGCCAGAGGGTCAGTAGCTTCAATACTAAAGGCACTGTGAAATACCATGCTGCAGGCTATATCCTGTACATCTTCAAAGACAACTGTGCAGTTAAGGCTGGTTTCTATACATGTTTTTCCTATAATAAATTTTAGTTAAGGTATGTTTCCTAGGCTGGAATTCACATGGAGGAAGAAATACATTTCTCTGGACCAGCCTAGTTCAAGGTACGCACAAAAAACTCTTCTGCCACCAAGATGCATTTACGGTTTTCTTTCCAGACCCCAAGCATCGTGTAGGTGGCTGCAACTTTACTCCCAGGAGCCATTTAACTGAAGGCTATATGATGCTAAATGTAACAGTAAGGAAACTTTCAAAAAGAATATCTGTTAGCACTGAAGTACCCTCTCGGCCCTTAACAAGGTAACACTAGTGCAATCAGGATGTGACCTATGATGTTCTCAGGCAGAGAAGAATGATTAAAAATATTTTAATTCACACCAGAAAAAATAATATATTAATTTGTTTAACATTTGAATCCATCCAGATATATATTTCCTATATTTCCAAATATTTCTTCTTGGAATGCTAAACAACAGATCATTCAGAATGTAACAGAAAAACCTTCTGATCTCCAGAATTTAAATTCCAGTAGGGCTGAAGCAGCCCAGTGACTTTACCTGAGTGGCAAGCCAGTTAGTGTGCTGCATAGTGATTCTGCTTGTTCCTAATTTAATAACTATACAATAATGAAGCACAAGTAGGTGTTATTAACTTCTTGGCATTGATCTGCTTCAGTTGTAGATGCCCACAATCTCATATATTTTTGGGAAAAGCAAGAAAATTGCCACTCTTCTAGTGTAGACATCAGGAACACAGCAGACCTTTCTGATGCACGCGCCCTGATCAATACTCAAATCTGCAAGGAAAGCTTGGGAGCTGCAGAGAGTGATTATCATGCTGCACAAGATGATATTGTAGCCTAGAGCAAGCATTCACCCTGGCACTACACAACATGATGCAACTATGTCTACTATGTTTCCAGATGGAGTTATGGTGAAACGGATAAACATAAGTTTACCTGCCAGTAAACCAGAACTGTGACCCGAACAAAAACTGGGGAAGGAGATTAAATGGGAAAAGCATGGAATTTATTTCATACTGAGTATCTCTATAGTATAATGCAGTGCCATTCAGGGATATCACAGCTACTGAAAGCAATATAGTCACATTAGCAAGATGTTAATGTGCTTAATTAGCGTGGATGACAAGCAGGTTATAGGAACCTGTGCACAGCATCATGCTTATGTACTTAGCCACTTAAATCTCCAGAGTGCTTGCAGCTCACTTAGGTTAATACAATCTAATGAACTAATAAGCATATAACCTATTTCATTGTTCAAGACATTTATAACAATATTGAATGATGCCAAACACAAGACAGACTTCTGTGGAACTGCTGAAGACACACACTTCGAGTATTTCAGTGAGCTAGGAGTAGCTACTGGTTTAAGTGCTCCTTGCCACCTATTTGTGCACAAACCTTCCAGTAGCTTTACCTGAAATACATTTTCCTCATCAGGTTATGAAAATATTACATAAGAGGGTATGAAAAGCCTCAAAATCCACCAAGTTAGAGGCCACCTATATCTTTGTCTTTATTCAGAAGTCCTGTTATCCCATAATAGAACAGAATAAATTAAAATGATTATTCCTCAATATATCCATGTTAGGTGTTACTTATCCCTGTTCTATTGTATTCATTAAGACAAAAAGAGGTTATTTCTATGTTTTTCTAGAAGTTAATGCTTGGCAGATGAATCTGTAGCTCCTTCAGTTCTGTGTTTACATTCTTCCCTTACCCTTTTCTAAACGTAGACATTGTATTTGTATTTTTCTAATCTTTCTAATCTAAAACTTCTTATCCCCCGTGGACACCACAATATTGCCTCAGTCTTCTGCCTGAAAGATTTAAAATTTCCTCAGCAATTTCCATGAGCTCCCCTGCTCAGCAAACTCTGTGTGGTATCCAACCTATTCCTATTCTACATCTGGACTCTTTATAACAATGTTAATGATCTTAACCATATAAGCAAATTTGATAGGCGTAGTGAAGAAAAACAAAGATTTCAGCCCTGGTGTCATCTGTTATAAATTGTCCTTTCCTCTGATAAGCAAAACACCGCTTTTTGTAGTCCCTTGGTCTTTCTCCTGCTGCTAACAGAGTTCCGAAATGTCTCCTTGTTTTTAGCTCCAGGCTGTCATTTGAATAAATGTTTATTTCGTGTGTACTGCTGAAATAATCTTTGGCTCAGAAATGTCTCTAAAACAATTTTTCATTTCAATGGTGACACAGAGGTAAAGAGCTGTTGAGTAGAGCCAACACTTTAATAGCTCTGAAAAAAGTATCAAGAGTTTCACAGTGGGAAATTGGCAATAACACACACTCCTTGCATGAAGTAAGCGTGCATACAATAATGGGGAAAATTAATGGACATAACCACTATAATGAAGAGACTAATGAAACCAATGAGCAATAAACCATAAGAGTTAACACAGTGTAAGTTTTATCAAACACAAATTTTTCCAGTTACAGGACATTATTAGGGAAGGGAGATCGCATTCTGATTTCACAGAAGGACATGATATTGTACTTTGTAATATCTTGTTCAAAATATGCCAAGTGGCTTGATTGGGCTTAGTACAAAGTGTTATGAAAACCTTTTGGAAGACAATAAAAATAATCAAAATAAATATTTAACCATGTCTGAGCAATATTTAGTACACATACCCTGTGGGTTCTTGTTAGATACAATTTTAATTAATAGCTTCATTAGCTGAAGGAGGCAATAAACATTATGTTAATGAAACTTGTAGTAGAGGCTAACTAGTTGTAAGCACCACTAACAGTAGAAAAGACGAATGGGAACTTATGTGAATGAAAATATAAAAAGATATCATCTGGAGAAAACCACAAATTACTGTATCTGGCAAACATAGGTCTCCATGAAAAAGGAGAAAGCTGTGGAAAGCAGTGTGTTGGAAGAGAAGCACTTATTTATAGTGAATAGAGTTGTAAGAATAATTGATTTTTCTGTTTGGTGGCCAAACTGAAAATAAATTAGAGAAAACTAATATCCAGTCGGATATATTGTTCCCTTTTCACATATTTCTACCATTTATTAACACTAAACTTAGATCAATGTTAGAATGAAGCAGTGTTAGATAAGAAAAACAAGACCATTTCATTTTGAAAATATTGGAACAGAACATTTCTGGTTGTTGTTTTTTTTTTCCCCCAGTACTATTTCTCAAAATGAACTTCTCAGCTTTTGAATTGATTTTTGATTCATAATATATCTTTTCAGAGAACTGAATGTAATAGACTCTTCAGCAAAACACAGGTCATTACCAGTTACCCAGAACTTCCTGCCTCCACGCCATAAACTTGCAGTTGGTCTTTAGGACTTGTGTTTAGGAAAATATCTGACAGTCTGGGGGCTTTCTGTGTCAAGCAAGAAATCCCATTTTGTTTAAACAAAGTCCTGCAGAAGTCACCATAGGCCAGAGGACCTGACTGACGGTGTTGGCTTGGTCCTCACCAGCCACCAGGACTGAGAAGGGGGAACAAGGCCAAGGGCCACCAGCATCACATGTGCCTGCCATACCAGGCAGGATTTTAGTGTGGGGCCATGAAGGCTGTCTCTCTGCACAAAGACCACAAAGAGCAGAAGCCAGCGGCAACCGAGAACCTCTGTCCTTGCCACCATCACAGGAAATGCCCCATCCAAGGAGAGGAAAAGTGCTGGCATGGCTGGTCTTGGGGAGACCCAGCACACAGAAACTGCCTTCAGGATGTGGCAGTTTCAAGCACTGCAATTCATAAAGGAAAATAATTCTGAGTAAAAAATACTGTAGTTACTTCCTTAGTAGCGTTCCTTGCTGTGCCTTGCCTGGGGGCCCCAGAGCCAAGGACAGTAACTCATCAGAACCTAGATGAGGGCTTTGAAATGGAGGTGGAATATTAGGTCTGTTTTGCAGATTTACTTGTTCAAAAAAATGTCCAGGGAAAGTCTCCTAAGAAGACTCCTAAGAAGATTTAGGTTATCAAATAATAATTATTATGTGTCTAGACTTGGCTTCCACGTATTACATTTTGCTATAACTTTGTCTGACAGATGACAGAGCTGCAACGTAGAAGATGCCTTCTGCTTCCCACATATGTACCTAAAGACCCTGATCAACTTACTTCTTACTCTTTCAAAAAGCCAAACAGCCAGAGATCCCTAATCACCATTATATGCATTTCCCAGATTGCTGATTACTCTCCTGTCTTGTTTCTGATCCTTTGTCAATTTATCAATGATCTTTTGACTTGAGAAGCAGAAGAAAAATTGACTAGGAAGTTCAGAATGAATGAAAAAAAAAGGTAAGCATCCGGCCCAGGTCCACTCAGATGTCTGCTAACACCATAGACATTATCAGACCTGCTCAGGCCCAGGGCTCCATCTGCAGTGAGGCTAAACTTTTCTTGCTTCCCAGTGCAGTGTTGTCACAGGTGCTGCCTGCAGTCAGATGATTCATCTGTTGTGACCTACGAATATTTTCAGTCCTGTTTATCCTAATGGAATGCTCCAGTCTCCACAGGCAGAACTGCAATTTGTGCTCATGGATGTGTTAGCCTTGTCATATTCTGTTAAACATGTCATATGAAACTCAATCTCCGTCTAAGTCAGTGAGAATCTGCAGTAGGATGTTTTCTAGGCTTTTTAAAATTATTATTATTTTGTATTGTTTTCCCTGCAATATGTGTTCAGTTTATGAAGTGGTTCGAATTACTTTGTGTAAGTTCTTATCATGATTTACCATTGCACTAGAATTTTGGCAATGGCATTAGCCAGTTCCTCTTTTATAAACAAACAAACAAAAGAATAGCACTGGGCTAGGAACTCATCACTACAACAACACCTCCTCCCATTAAACATTTTCTTTAACAGTTACCCCATAAAATATATCAGTTACTTTTTAATCCACTTAGCACCTGCACTATTGGTGTTGGATAGCATTCATTTTTAAATCAAAATGCCACACAATAGGAGGTTGAACACTGTATGGAATTCTCCCTATGACACACAAATCTGACAAAAAAAACATTTCCCATTATTTTACTGGGAATTACTGTAACATTGACTGACTGACCTACAATTACACTGGCCATCCATTTAGCATGATTAAAAAATGCCACGTGATCTTCAAACAACATTTCCATTTTTTCCAAGATCTATAAAGAGAAATTAACATCAGTGGTTTGCAGAGTTTGCTGCTTTAGGTATGTGCTCACTCATCTTAAGAATGTTGGGAAAGCTTTGCAACAAGTATAATTAAATCCTGACTCTTCTATAAATCAGACAGACTTGGAATTAAAGACCTCTCTACAAATCACTTTCAATTGTTTGTAGTCAGCTCTTTTGTACAGAGCTCACTTGGATTTTCATCTCCTTCTGCTTTCTCCCAAGAATATTGGATACAAGACAAGGAATCAGTGAAGTCCCATCATATCACCTTCTCCTGACCTTTCCACAATCTCTAAGTACTCCTTGGGTCTCACTGTGAGTGAACAGAGTTTCCCCCACCACCAAAGTCAGTGCTGACAATGGGATGGATTTTTGTGCCCAGTGGTAACAAAAGTCAAAATTTTGAAATCACAGAAGAACTCAGTTCATAAACACTGATATGACCTTATTGAGCTGCCGTGTTTTCACAAAATGAAATAAAAATAGTAAACAAAACATAAATTTCTAGCAGAGATAATTATAATTAAAGGTAAGATTCTCTCCCAGTCTTGAGTTTTTAGAAATTTTCCTTTCAAATGTAATTGAAATTGATGTAATCTTTTAAAACTGTTCTGTGGAATTGCATTTTTAAGGGAAAACATCTAAATTTTTATGCTTTTGCTGTACTTTCTGCAAAATTATAAACATACATTGTTGTTAAAAGTAACTGAAGAGACAGTGTGGTGTCTGGGTTCACAATCTTCTCTGCGGGAGGTTAAGCGGAACCATTTGTCCACTTCTCTCCAAGTACGAAAGCGGTTGTTTGCTAACCTGTAAGTTACAGATCCTTTGCAAATCAGATCAGCTGCATGAAAGACTGAACATGGTGTGCCTTTCTTTCTCATGAGACATTTATGAATAAATGATGTTGCTCAACTCAGCTGAAGATGTTTATCTGACACATACCAGCACCTCTGCAGTCTGGCCGACATGGGAAGGAGCTGTGCCGTTCAACCCACCTTGTTGTTCAGTAGTTACACCTCCCGTCTTCTTTGCACCTGCAGAGCTGGCTGGCTCCCTTCTGTCTCTCACACATTTTGCTTGAGAATCTGTACTCTTTGCTGCCTGTGCAGACTGCTAGGGCTAGAAGAGTGAAGCATGTTCTTGAGACCATTTTTTCTGGCAGTGCTGCACCAGAACAGCCACCGGGCCCCAAGCAGAGCCATACAAAAAACCCCCATCATTTCCAGCCTGCAGAACCATCAAAATTTCCCCAGGAAGGCACAGAGCTGGTGTAGCAAGCTTTGACAGACCAACAATAGACTTGCTTTTCTCTGCCACTTTTTGCAGACACCACAGAACCTGTCCATGACCAGCAGACCACAGTCCAGCCATATCAAGTTATGGTGTTCTTAGCATCTACCTTTGAGGAGCAAGGAGAAACCCCAGCTGCTCTATAGTGAATGCTGGGGTGCACCCAAGCTTTGCCATGCTAAACGTCCCTGTAAGAGACAGTCATGTGCCGTACCTGAAACCTCGCAACAGACCTGGCAGCTTACGCTGGCAGAGCTTATGTGCCATCAGCTCCAGAACCATGGCTGAAGTGGACAGCGCAGGAAAAGGACTCGAAAATGAAGTTGTTTGCCAGGTTTCATGCTGCACACAGAAGTTGCGTTTAGGAGCACAGAGAGGTTTAGAAGCTTCCTTTAAGAATGCTGTGGATGGATCCTCTTCTCAGTGTGTATGCCCTTGTTCCCTGATGAAAGTGCTGTTTAAATAGTTCCTCTTGCATGACAAGGTTGCTGAACCTCCCCTTGGTGCTCCTGTATTTTGCGCAGTGCCTGATAAAACAAAATTGTTGACATTTAAAACATTTTGGTTTAAAATAAACCTATACCTATACCAAAAGATGGTAAACCCTGCCCCAACCCTCCTTAGTAACTTTCACAAAGAAGAAAAAAAGGTCTGCTGCAATTATTCAAATATAGAGAGAAGTGATCAAGAAAAGACTGTTCTTAGTTCCTGCGTATTATACAAAAGCAAAAGATTAATATTTGCTTATCAGAAGCAAATTCGAGTGTATAGCAAATAAAGACTGAAAGAACCATCTTTATTTATTTTTTTGTTTGTTTTTACTCAAAGCAGTTATTTCTGATTGGAAAGAGCAATAGCAAAATGACAGTGGATATTAGACTAGGTTCCTAGTGCCATCCAGACACAGCATTCCCAGTGGTTCCACCAAACTTTGAAGAGCTTTGTTGAACTCAGCTGGAGGCTGTAAAAGGCTGAACCATATAGAGCAGGGAGCAGCTCTGGGCAGGGCACCAATTCATTCTCTGCAGCCTTCTTAGTCACGTGTCACTGGCTGAATTTCACCTGATTTTCCAGAGCCCCTCACATAGGAAGCTGTGTAATTCTGCCCCTCAATGAGTGGATGTCTTGCTGCCTCCCTTCAATGTCTGTGAGCACTATTTGTCTGTGAGGGTAAGCAGAGAGATGAGCACGGAGCTGTGGGTACCTCACCAGGTAGAGAAGGACAGGAACTGCGTCACTGCCATTGCTGCCAATAGCAGAATGACAATTCCTTGCTGAAGGACTTGCATGTTCAGTCCTTCTGCCTGCTTCCCACTATCTCAACATGTTGTGCTAAACAGACTAATAATACTTCAGTATAACAAATACAAGTCTCTTAAATACTACTGAATGTGTCCAACAGGTGCACTGTTACCAGCTGAATTGGTCTCTAGATATTTCATCTTCCTGCACTGGAAATCTGCAAAGAAATGTCAGTATTTCAGTTTTACATTTTATGGGATCAATGTTTTGAGTGGTTCCCATCATAATAGCTTTAAGCCATCTGAGCATTTGACTCCTTATTGTTCTTGTCATATGCCTCAACACTGAATACAACAATTAAATCAATGGCATCTCCCCCCCATAGATGCTGTGAAATTTATCTCTCCTGACAAATAAAGAAGAGAAGATGCTCATTTTTTTTTACATATTCAAAATACCTTCCCAAGGAAAACTGAATAAAAATCTTGAGGGCACTAAAATACATATGATGAAGAGTAATAACATTGCGCTGGATTTGTAGGGCTAGCATCATTAACTGCATTATGCCGGCAAAAGAAACAGTAATTCTCCATAAAGTCATTTTCCTAGGATCACTTCCAGAGACCAATTTTTCAGAGACTGTAGTGTCTGAAAGTCCTACTGAGAGAATTATACGTTGTAATAATGTAATTAGATATTTCTGAGGCAGACAAAGCATTAAGTCCAGATAGACATTTCTTGTGATAGCTGGACCAACACTCATCACATATCTGAAAAAAAAACCAAGAATTTTTGGTTGAATCTTTGTTTTAAAAGCAAATACTAAGTGCTTAAACTTGGATTTCTGTATATTATTTAATTTAGTACTGCACAGCATTTCATTTTCCAAGTTAAATTTATAAATAACCCACATTACATATGAATGATGGAGAACATCCTAATAGATGTGATTTTGGGATGCACATGCAGAAGAAAATCAAGTAGGAGTATTCAGCAGTGGTGCAACTGGTATGTGTAATTCTTGTTCCCCAATTAATGAAGGATACTGACTATAAATCATTCAGATAAAAGTCATAACAGCAGTGAAAGAAGAAGACCGTGATTTAACTTGAAGTATTCCACATCCCAAATATGTCTGATTAGCAAAGATAAGGATACAGGAGGACTTGATCAATCTGTGCATATATGCTGAAGAGGAAGATGGTAGTAGATATCTTCCTACCATTAGAGAAAAGCATATGATGATTCACAGGCTAGAAATTAAAGTCAGGTAAGTTCCAGCTAGATCCTGAAAGCAGAGGCAGAATCTGAAGATTGTTGATTCCCATGTCCTAGGAAGCCCATAAGTAATGGATGTCTTTCTAGACAAATACTCTTATGAATGCAATTCATTTAAACAAACCTTCTGGCCTCAACTATACAGGTCAGGCAACTCCCACCCTGTTTTATAAAGTAGAAAAGCCTAGTTTGGGGTTCACATACTCCCTCTCAAAGAATGCAGCCATCTTCAAACACATTTTAATCTTTAACACGCACTTACATTTGAAATAATATTTTTACATTTATTTGTATTAGATTAGTGGTAAAGATTCCAGGACCAGTGTGTTTTGTGCACATTCTCCATCTCTGTATTGCATAAAGTTCATTTCTGTTTTCTCTTTAAAAAGCACAGGACAGGACTGCAATAAGTATCAGCTTGCGGGCATTATTGAAGCCTAGCCCTGTTCAATATCATAAACTGAACTCACATAGAGAAGGAAAAGAAAAAAACAAAAGGAAAATGTCCAGTTAAAAGGAGGAGAGAAAGAACTCCCAGCTTCACTGTCTCTATTGCTTGTCTTCTGATTCTCAAAACACGATCACACGACAAAAATTCTTACTCTGCGTGTCCAGACCCTGAGGGACACAGGGTGACAGAGGACCCTTGTTTCCACTCCACCTTCTTGTTGGCACCTCCCACCAGGGATGTCTATCTCCTTGCTGTGACACAAAATACTGCAAGCCCCCAAGACAAAATTTTCCAGATGGTGAGCATCTTATTTGCTGAAAATCCAGCCTGCTCCCATCCAGAATGTTTCTGCAAGCCCTGACCCTTGAATTCATGGCCCCTGAGTTCACACAACACCTTCACCTCAACTTCAGCAGTGGGCAAGTTTAGCTATGAACCAAGATAAATGGAAAAGCAAAGGTTACACTCCTGATTGCAAATCAAGCTCTGGAAGGGAAGAAACAAACAACACTACCAACTTCCGGCATACTTGTCTTTGTAAGATTTCTCTGGGGCACAGAAGCCAAGGAAACAAATCAGCAGCACTCTGCTCCTTCAGTGGTAACTCAAGGTCTCCCTGTGACAGTGATGGTTGTCGCGTTGCCTCTTGAGTACAAATGAAGTATCAAATGGTTTCCTGGGGACTTCACTTCCCCTTCCTCCTTATCTTTTAATTTAGGGGAACTTAACCGTGTCACAGCTTTGATTAGCTCTTCTTCTCTCTGAGAATGCAAACATTGCTGGGCTCGTCTGGGACCAGGACGTGTTCTCTCTGCAGAGCCTCAACACAACAATGATTTCTTATCTGTGCATTACCCTTCCAGGCAGTTGGACATGCAATAGAAATCTTTCTGTTCGTTTAAAAAAATATCCTCTAAAACACAGCAGATAAACAGCTATTCATTGTGCAAACTCCTGGATAGTTGACAGTATGCGAAACTTCACTGGCTTTTTGCAACGGTAACACTTGACGTATTCATTTCAGAGAGAGACAATTTGTTATTCAGAGTGGCTTCTCCACACTGCTTTTCCATCACATCTGCATACAATGTTAGGGAAGGCTTTAGTACGTACACTGAGGCTATATGCTGAGACTCCACGCAGTTGTACCCCAGCCTAGAGAACATTGGTTCACCTCCAGCTGCCGTCTCAGAGGCCTCCCTTCTCAGGTCTTTGCTGTTGTGTGCCCTTGTGTTTCAGATACCCTAGGGCACTTCACCATCTATTTGTAGGGAACTTAATACAGAACCCTTAATTTTCATCGATGAAGAAGAAACCAAACAGGAGCCTGCCTTTGAAGATATATAGAAATCCATCTGCATTTCAAATCCACTCCCCCTTTATCCTGAAGACATTTACTTTCAGTGACCTCCTGAGCGAAGGAGCACTCCGGTTGCAAGGAAAAGTGCTTTTTCCTATTCAAAAGGTGTGCTGATTCATTCAGGACTCTGAGGATCGATGTGTTCACTGGAGCTGCCTCTGATGAAGCAGCACCAAGGTGGAGAAGGCATCTTAGGTCATAGAACCTAACCTTAAACACCAGTTGTTGCTGAAACTCTGGCTTATTTCTATTTAATGGAGAGCTGTACATTTTAAAAACAAAACCAAACAAAAAAAAAAAAGGTGATATTTTGTTATTTAACAGTTATTTATGGCTTCACAAGCATTACAGTTTAGCAGCTCTGAGTCAGTGTTAAGGGCCCTGACTCATACACTTAACAATTTTACAACCAAACAATCAAAATAAATTTTAAAAGCACGGACTTGATTTTTACAAGCTACTTTACAACAGGAAGATAGCATAAAATTTCCCTTAAGTTGTTCTTGGTAGGATAAATCTTTGGTAGCATATAGGCATTAAGAGGGCTTTTGTGTTATCTCCCCTTTCTTCTGGCACAGATCAGAGCTCAGCTAAGAAACGTTGTTCCCTGTGATTTTGTTGGATCCATTGATTCAAGTAATTGAAGCCATGGGGATCAATGGTGCCTGCTCTCATTTCAGGTGGCTTTCAGGCTGCTCTGACTTGTGCTAGCAGGTGATACTAATAACTCTGGAGATAACCTTATCTAACATCTGCTTAAAGTTGTGCTGTCACTGCCCTCATCAGCAGCCAAGAACTGGAGCCAAACGCTCAATCTACAGAGCAAATGGTGCTAAAGTAAGAAGCAGAGCAAATAATGAGGAATAATGCAGTCTGCTGCCAGAGGACATGGATCATTAGGTTGATTAGACCAGCAGATGGTAAAGGAAATTCAGTGTAGAATTCTGTAAAATAATTAGTCCAGTATCACGGAAACAGCCCAAGAAATAGGTGCTAAATTGAACAATCAAATGAGATTGGGAGCTTGTGTGAAAACAATAATTGGAGTTTTCATGCCAACCAATGCTTCAGAAAGAAAAATACACCTAAAGCTGTACTGATAAAAGACAAACTACAAAATGGCGATGTTTTTCTGTACAAGACACTTGTCAAGCTCTATTTCAAATACCGAGCACTACATCAGTCACTGCACACATCGATAGGTTATTATTACCTTGGAGTGGGTACAGACTGGGTCAACAAAGATTACAGTAGCTCTGCAAAATGGGTCACAAAGAAAAGTTAAAGGAGCAGTGCTTCTTTCTATTGAAGAGTCCTCAAGAGAACACAGTGCAATTTTTTCAGGCTAAGATCTGGATCAATACAGTCAAGCTAGTTAATGTTTCTAAACCAAAATGTGTAGGAATGAAACAGAGAACATGTAATTAAAAAGGGTAATGTACAAAATGAGTTATAGGAGAGGATTTTTGGCATCTGAACTGTAACACCACCATATCCAAACAAAGGAGAATTAGTTATCTGGTCTCCTGAATAATAAATACTTTTTGAAAAAGAGCTGGGACTGGCCTTTTCACTCCTCAGAACATGTGAAAGTCCATCTAATAGTTACTGATGTCATTCACTGATATTGCACTGCTTACTCTGAAGAATTCAAATCCGTGGGTTTGGGACAGACCCCAGCGATCAGCCGGTTCCTGATTAGCGAGCAACACCTATTGATCATCTCACAGTCAAGTTCCAGTCCAAATCCTGTACAGGGCCAAATATGGCTTGTGCAAGTGTAGGAGGGAGTGAAAGTACTGCAGGACACCAACAGCCACTGAATCTCCAGGACAAAAATGAACAGAACTGGAAGCAGTGCTTGGTAGGATCTGGTCTGCAGCTGGCCCTGGTTTGAACACTATCAGAACAAATCCACGGGCTGTTATCTGCGCTCATCTGGTGCTCAGTAGGTGTATAAAAGAAAGTGTCTTGTGTGCTGGAAGGACAGAATAATGCTGCGTAGGTGGAAATCTAGCAGGACGATGTGCTTAATAAAGCTGGCCCTTTGTAGCCTCACTGCAATGACCCAAAACATTCTGGAGCATGAATTTGTGTCCAGCCGAGGTAGGCAGGAGCACTCAGGGCCCTTCTACTGAAGGTAGCTGGGATCAAGGGATGATGAAAAGGGGAAGTTTCTTATGAGCTGCTCTTCACTTGTGGCAGCTGATCCTGGTCTTGTCCTCATTTTGCAAATGTGGAATCCAGTTAAGGTTGTTGGGTGCTTTGTGATGCCACTCAGAGAAGTTACTTTTATTCTCCACTGAGACACAAGCCAGGCAATGATGTAAGGGCACAGCTCGGTTTCTGATCCTCTGGGCTGATCAGCTCTGGCTTCGACTTGATTAAAAATATCATGATGTAATTTATTCAAGAGATTTATAGGCACAGGATTTAATTAACCCAACTTTAAGGCAGATCTGAATTCCCTATTTGCACCTGTGTGGCACAGAGGCACCAATCCAGGAAGGGGGAGAATCTGCCCCATTGACTGTGGAAGTACCCCAGCAGTAGTTCAGCGAGCTCCCTTTCTTCCCTTCTTCTTTGTACTTGTGTCTCACAGCATTTGTTCCTGGAAGACAGATCATTTAATAAGAATCCCAGAGCCAAGAGAAGCTTTGTATTGCACAATTTTTGTGACTAAGTGGGTCTCCAAGGTTGTTCTTCCCGTTGTCTGCTTCAGTTTGGAGGTCAGTGTAAAGTAGGCTTTCCCACTTGGTTCTCCAAGTATTTTTTGGCATCTTCAATTCTTTTTCGGTCTTAAATTTGTAGTCATGGAAATTAATTTAATAAAAGCAGTACTACCAAAAATTAAATGGAGAACTTGAGGTCTGTTCAGAGGGAAATTCTTTCTATTTCTATGGCATTTCTAATATTATATGCATGCCCTCTCTTGCGTTATTTGCAGCATGCTTATCACTGAGGGCTGGGGAGGTTTAAGTAAAGAAACAACCCCCACAAAAAATAAATCACTTCACACACACTACTGTGAAAACTGGAGGTACCAGAGTTTGTATTTCTACTGTTCAGTTTCTGCTTCTGTAGTGGGTTCCGTGACTGTGAGATTTAATCCACTAAGACTCTTAAGCGATTTTGTTTTGCATAAGCATATTTCATTTTATACGATATGGACCAAATTCAGGCTTGGCTGAGCTATGTGCAGTTCCTTTTGAAGTCAACGGGCTATTAACTCTCATGGAAGTGAGCGTAAAACTGATTTTGGTCTTTATCTCTTAGAATAGGCTCTCTGCATTGAAGAAAATAAATAATGACATAGAGGAAATAAATAATGAAATCCTGTAAGTGTTTCCATGGACATTAAAATAGTCTGAACTCCTATTCTGGCAGTTCAGGTTTGCACAGTCCCATTAAAGAAGCTCTGTGCTCTTCCAGTAATGTTTCAATTTAAAGGTTCTGAATAGAAGTGCAGAGAGCAGTTCCTGCAGCTACTTGGAGAATGGTCTTAGGATCCTCAGAAGTAGCAAGAAACAATTTGTTTTCCTTAATGTGGATGATTTAATAGTAAAAATATCCTCTATTTACACACCATCTCCTGTATTTCATGTGGATTTAGGAAATCTAATAAATGTATTTCATAATGTTTCTGATTATAACCTTCAGAACTGGCCCATTTTCCCACCACCGTCACAGTCATCCTTCAGGTGAGGAGGAGCCCAGTGATCCTTACCTGTTGTTTCCACACAGAAACCCAAAGATGAGTGCTCGTGTGTGGTCTCTCCTCTGCTCCTTGGTCTGGAGGGCCCAGTGCCCCACAGATGTTGAGATGAGGTAGGGGAGGAAGAGCAGACTTTACTACTGGCTTGCCAGATCTCTGGAAGAATACCAATGGGCCAAATCTGTGACAGTACCATACCTCTTTCCTGTTGAACAATGTTTCCAAAGCCTATGGGCTGACCTTCCCTTCAAAATTTCCAAAACTCTGCACTGCTCCGAAATTACAGGAAAAATAGGACTTATTGAAACAGTGTTTCTAATAATATTTCTTGTATAGGAAATAGAGCAAAGCCTTATTGAAATCAATAACATAATTAAATAACGCAAAGAATCTTCCCTGCTCATATTGGATACAATCCAATGTAGGAAAACACTTGGACACAGGGTTACCCCGACAGTCGGCAAAGGGAAAAGACAAACCCCCGCCCGCCCGCGTGGGAAGCAGAAACTCAGTGTGAGTACAAATAGCTTCATTTATTAGGGCAGCAGCCCTTCCTTATATAGCATACTTGTTTACAAGATAGGTGCCCCACAAATATCAGAAGTGTCTCAAAACGAAGTGTCTCAAAACAATATCATTTCCCAGGCTATTTTTGAGCACAGCACCTGCTGTTAATTAAAGCACTACAAGCAGTAAATTCCACACATACACAGCTTACTTCTTATCTAAGGTCATACCGTAAATCTTTGAGAAAAGTCAGCTACGCGCTACCAGGCATGCAATGTTTCCCAACAATCCAAACCTTGTAATTCACTTGAAGTTGTTAAAATTGTCACAGAGCTCATCTTTTTTCCGCCTTTCTGTGCAAGTGTGGCTTCAGTGTGCTACAAACTTTGCAAAAGCAAAGGATGGAGGGAATAAACAATGAAGTAATCTTCCAATCAGTCAAGCATCATAATTACTGTTAGTACTGCCATCTTCTGCAATTAATACCAACCGCAAGTGACGTTGTACACAATCCCTGCTGTGAGAGAGGAAACAGCATCAAAGTAACGCCTCCTGGAAGGACTGCATTATGAGGAACTGATGTGGAAAAATATAATAAATAAGTTAGTTTTCACAAAATGAAATGCCATGGGATTAATAGAAAAATTGTGCGCAGCTTTTGTTATTAACAATCTTCACACCACCCTGCACTTCCGTGTAACTGTCCTTTGAAATGCTTTTTTACACGTTTTGAGATTGTCACTTTAAGCACTGTATCTCAGCTGGAAATGTGCAGAGCAGAGGGGTTGGGTTGGGGTAAGGAGGAACGTGTGCCACTGCTGTGCCCGTCCAGGAGAGGAAGCAAAGCCCAGCGCCCGTGGGCACAGTGTCTCCACCAGTTCTGAGCTGCTGTTGTGAACCTCTGAGGAATAATTGCTCTGGGGTGTTTCAAAACCGGTTGTCACTGACAGATACAAAATTACTTTTTAATGGAGATGTCATGAATCTAGCTGACGCTCCACGGTGTCTACTGAAGAGCACGTGGAGAAGGTGAAGTGGTAATAAATATCTGTGCAGAGAAAATCATGCATATCTGTGGGATCTAATGAAAAATAACCATCTTTGAAAACTAACCAAAGATTCACTGGCTTCCCTAAAGTTTTGTCTCTGATTTATGACTGGGACATTTTTGAAAATTACTCTATTTGATAAAGTGACACAAGCTGAAGGGAAATATACACAAATAATTTTATTTCTAACTTTAATCTCCATGTGCTTGGGAAAGTGCTTGAAGATACATCTGAATTTCTCCTCCTTTGAGCAAAGCATCATCTGCTTTAGGCCTGAAGGATTTTGACCTATTGCTGGTGCCCTCACCACTGTTCTTTCTTCAAGCAAATGAATTACTTCCACCTGTGGCTAGAAAACAGTTTTTTAAAAAAAGGGTTCAGTTTACTTTTATAAGACATTGTGCATACATCATGCAAACCTTTGGAAGCACAGTAACTGCAGCAAGGAAAAACACTGTAAAATTTAGCAGTACAAAATCAGAGGAGACATGGGGCTGAAAGAGAGGGAAGTCTTTGGTAAGAGGAAGGCAGAATACTTGGCACAGCCTGAAGGCTATAAGCAAAATAGTCTGGAGCACTCCTGAACTGTGATTTCAAAGGAGATGATGTGTTAATAAAGGAGGTATATAATAGCCTACATAATAATCACGTTTGTAGCCGATGTGACAGCAGCACTGGGCCTTGTTACAGGAAAGAAGGTACAAGGTGATGGCTCTTTGGTCTAAGATGAGCCACAGCATTGGGATCAGCAGGAGTAAGCATAGCAGTGTGCACAGATACCATCCATTAGGCCCATTACGGGAGGGTAGAATGGTTTGAGTGTTTTTGTAGCTGATAAGAAGCCAAGAGAGAACTTCCAACAGAGAAGTAAAGATTATATTGATAGCCACACAGAAAGAAGAAACATGTACAAATATGTAACTGGGAACAGGCGGACGTGGTTTATTCTGTAGCAGATTAATGACAAATTGTGCAAAACGCAGCAACAAGCAGAGTAAAGGTCAGTTTCAATGTGTGGTTGACTCAAAGAGGTCAGCCTTTCTTGTGGTGTGGGAAGACATGATTTCAGAAGGTGAGATGGATGAGGCAAGGGTGTGACTGCAGCCATTTCCCTTGTCACATGTAATGTTCTTTTCTGGATGCTCAACTCCAGGAAATGTTCCCTGTCCAGCTTGCAGCAAGGCTGGCGTGGGAGAATGAACAGGCTTTTTCTGAAGAAGGCTTCAAATTGGCTAGTGCCAGCAAGTGGTAATGAGAAGTGGAGGTGAAAATAACTAAAATGATAAGCAATCTGTCCAGGTGGGAGGGGATGAGAAAAAGACATTAAGACACAGACTAAATTTTCTGATCTACCATGTTCACATTGTACTGTGTTAATGCAAATAGAGAATTAAACCTCCACTGCACAAAGCAGTCCCTTTCAGAGAAAAGCAAAATTTCCTGAGACAAAAGTATGGTATTCAAGTCACCTGTAAGGACTTCAGGTTAATAGGAACATAATGATACTACTGTATAAATGATAAAAAATGGTTCACCTCCGTCTGGAGCATTACACGGTGCCAGAAAAACCCATTAGCAGGTGGACAAGCCCTTTGACCAGTCTCATGGTGAAGTTCTCATCCCTAGAATAAGATGGATGGGGCTGTGGTGCTACATCAGGAAGCTGGGAGGATGCAAGATTTCCCCTGTTGTTCTGCAAGTACACTCCATTAGCTGAAATGCTTTGCTCAGTTTTAGCAGTTCCTTTCCTCCTTTTGCCTTGGAGAAACTGCAGCCAGCCAAACCAAGAAGCCTATCTAACACTGAAACAAGCCACGTTTGAGCTGCGAGTGGCTGATTTATGAGTTACACACAGCAGGTATAACTGCAGCAAGGAGCTCCCTCTGAGCTGCCGGTGGTATGTGAAGTCAGTGCCTACTGCAGAATAGGGAGATTTGGGTTTGCACTCCACTTCTGTGGACCTTGCATTCTGTCCTGCATGCCCATGCCACTTCATATATAATGTGCATATTTGCTACAGAGCCAGATGCCATGGCAATTTCAAAATCAGATTTTATTGTGAATTAAGGAGACATATGTGCTCTCATTTATGTGAGTGAAAGTTGGAGGGAATTCAAAGATGCGGGTTTGTCCCTGGGGATTCCCTGTACGCGCTTGTCTCAGCCAGGCAGGCTGTCACAGCCGCAGTCTGGGAAGCGGCTCTCTGGATGGATTACCACCGCGGACGTCAGCAGTACAATTGGATTAGGTGAGCTTTCTGCACACCTGCTCCTTTCAGTAACCAGTTCCTGGCACCAAATGACTCAGAAGTGTCCTAAGGAATTTTTCCTCATCATCAGACTTTTGACTCCAGGAGGAGAGGGCAGAGCAACCTGCAGCCAGGTCCTCACAGGATGTGGAGACAGGCAGCCAGGGCTGCGTGGCCAGAGAGGAACCCTGGCAACATGCATGGACTCCAGGTCAAGAATGCATCCAAACTATGCAAGTCTCCTTTTCTCAAGGAGGATGAATAATCTTTATGTAAGCAATTATCTGAAGGCTGTGGTACTGATGAAAAACAAGCCAATATTTCTCCTTTTGCTTCTCTTCTGTAGCTTTTCCCTTCTCTTCCATAGTGTTTCCGAAAATGTTAATGTTGCAGAAAATCTACAACTCTTCTAGGAAGGGAACTACAACTGTAATAGAGATGGTAGCCCTGGTTTCTGGATTGCTTTCATTTCCACCCCCAATAACTTCTGCCCGAGTCTTTCCCTCCTTTGTATCAGACTTTTTGTGGGCTTTATCATTCTCTCTTTCCTGGGGCATATCTTTCTCCCTCCAGAAGAAAGATGTATCAGGGTCTCAAATTTAACTTTTCTTCCACAAAAAAATCTCTTTACCAACTTCTAATACTCTCTTTTTCTCTTCCTGACCTCTATTTCTGAGTTGATTCTTCCTCTAACATCTGAACTCAGTCCTCTGAAACCAGCAGACAGACTCTCTGTTTTTTCTTCCTTATGTTATTTCTCCTTTTTCATTCTGTTTCCTCCATTCCTATCTCCTCTCCATTAACAAGATGTCTGGAAACAGGGAGAAAACCATTATGGCCATTTTAGCTGCCAAAATAGTGCCCATATATTCATACTGAGTAGAGCCCTTGTAGTATATGAGACAATCACACTGCTGGGAGAAAAGAAATATTAAAAATGTCATTAACTACATTGATAAATCTATAATATTACTAATAAAGTTGGATGTTAAAAGGTGGAAGATAATATGAAAGTTTGTACAGAATATATGCTGACTAATCCACTGACATCCAGATAGAGTGTACCTGGCAGTTGTAGGAAGACATGAATGTTAACTGTGCTCAGCTGGAATTTTTAGGTCAAACGTGCAGACAACTGAAGTGGCATCTTCTCACAAATACTTTGCTGACTGGTAAGAAGTCCATATAGGTTTGGGAAAGCACTTTCTACAAAGTGATCAGAATTGTGAGAGGTCACCCAAAAAAGATGTACATGGCCAAATAATAGGCAGGAAGTTGGTGAAAAAGGGCGAAGGCAGAAGCTGCAAGCAAGGTCAAGTTAGGTTTAAATTGGGATGAGGTTTAAGGAATGGGGGTGAGGATGTAAAAGATGAGTCCACAGCCTATTAGAGGCTCTTTTGTGATATTTGTTTATGGTTTTATGTTTTTTTTCTGGTTTATGATATTTATTCTGGTCTGTAAATATAACATCAACAAGACTGGGCTGCTGATGACACTAGGTTTTGAAATCTGAGGTGAAATTAGATGAAATTTTCAGCTTAAAGAGATGCTAATTGCCACCGCAAGACAGCAAGTTGTAACTGCAATAGTTACCTGATGGTTTCAGAATGTCACATTTTCAAAAGCTACCTGGACATAGTCCTGGACAACCTGCTATGGGCAGTCCTGCTGGAGCTGGGGGTTGGACCAGGTGAGCTCTAGAGGGCCCTTCCCACCACAATCACTCTTTTTCTGTTTCATGACTGTGAGTTAGTGAAACAACATAGGTGACACAACTGACAGTTTGCACGGGACTAAGAGTCTTACATCATCAGACATGCAGTGTTTCAATTCAGCCAGCTTGGAAAGAAATTTAGATGCTCTGAAACCTTCTGGAGCTTCCCAACAAGACATCATGGAAGGCAGACTGCACTATGTGTGATGCTGTACTGGGAATATGAATGGTGCTAGAAAAAGAATCTCTTTTCCTTCAGTATTCATAATCTGGGTCCAAACTTTTGTGACCAAATCTGCCAAGGCAGCCCTCTGTTACCAAGGTTAGGTTGCAGAGCCCACACCTGAAGTAATGCTGCTCTGTCAGATTTGAAGACACCAGGCCCACTAGAGAAACAGAGTGAACTTGGCCTCCCCACTTACATGAGGCCTTGGCTGTGTGCAGCCAGCTGATGGCAAAGCAACTCACATCTACCCATGGTCCCTGGCACTGCAGCATTTGAGTGTCTACAGTTTCAAAAACACCAAAAGCTAACAGCAGGCCTTCTGTTTCCTGCTTTCAAGTCTGTAGGTGAAACATCTTGACACATTTGTGAGGACTTTGAGGGAAAGCCAGAGCAGACTAAATACCTGTTACTGGTGGCCTCAAAAGGAAAAAAAAAGTGTTATTTTTACCAGTTTGTATGTTTCCCACTGCTACCAAGAGGTACTGTATCGTTGTAGTCCATCTGTTTTTCAATTTTCACTGTGTTGCTGTCAAGAACCATCTAAAAGTGGGACTTCTAATCCTACCTGTGGGAAGCAAGATGATTAGGGACAGCTCTTTTAGGACCTCACTGCCTCTGATTGTGTGAAAAATTACTTCAGCATAAGAAAAACTGATCAAGCATCCAAATACTACAATTCAAAAGCAGACATGAGGTTATCATGAGAGAGTACTCAGAGGTTTATATGGATATGTCCCATAGTGGATGTCAAAAATATTTTATAAATCAAACTTGAATAGTGCATCCAGAGCCGCCGTGCCCCAAAGAACATTCATCTTCTGATTCTGACTGACGATTCTCAGATTCCCAGCAGCCTCTTGGGCTGAATTCAGCAGATCGTTGCCTGCAGGTCAAGGGAGGTGATGCTTCCCCTCAGCACTGGGAAGATTCATCTCGAGAGCTGGACCTGGTTCCAGGTTCCCAGTACTTGAGAGACACGGACACACTGGAGATGGTCCAACCAAGGGCCATGAAGATGATACAGGGACTAGAGCACTTTTCCTGTGAGGAGAGGCTGAGAGAACTGGAACTGATCAGCCTGGAGAAGAGGGGGTTGGAGGGGTTCTCACCAATGTCCATAAATACCTGAAGGGAGGGTGCAAAGAAGACTGAGCCAGGCTTTTTTTTTCAGTGGTGCCTAATGCCAGGACAAGAGGCCATGGGCACAAATGGGAACACAAGAGGTGCCGGGGTGATGGAGCACTGGCACAGGTTGCCCAGAGGCTGTAGAGTCTCCTCCTTGGAGATCTTCAAAACCTGACTGGATGCAGCACTAAGCAGCCTGCTCTGAGCAGCAGGTTGGAGTAGAAAACTTCCAGAAGTTATTGTCAGCCTCAACTATTGGGCAATTCAGTGACTCTAAGATCTGGCAATTCACTATGGGTTTTTTTTCTTTCACACTTTTAACAGCCTTGGTTAGGAAAAGACAGGTGTAACACAAATGTCAGCAAACTACTGCAAATGCTTACCAAAGGACAAAAAATACAATATTTTTAGAGGCAAAACAATTTTTCCCAGCTGCATTTGGCATTAAAAAGGACTAAGTTAGCTGGGCGTCATCATTTCATGGTTCTTTCTCAAAAGAACAGAAGCAGTTCCAATTCAAATTTCCATCTGGAACACCAAAGAGTTGGATTTGCCTAGCTGAGTGCAGATTTAAAATTGATTTTATACAAACGAGACTTCAAGAGAGAAGGAACATAAAAGAAATTTTGCAAAACCAATTAACAAAATAACAGTACTTAATCGAACCTAGACTTCAATGTACTGCGGTTCAAGTCCAACCTGAATTGCCCGATGCCAGCTGTGGGCAGCCACCCGCTGCCTCCCTGTATTGGTGAGGCACTGGAACGCATTGCTCAAAGAGGTGGTGAATGACTCATCCCTGGAGATACTCAAGGTCAGGCTGGACTGGGTTCTGAACACCCTGATCTAGCTGTAGGTGTTCCTGATCATTGGAGGGGTGTTGGACTAGATGACATTTAAGAGTCCCTTCCAACTCAAATGATTCTATGATTCTATGATCTCCCTGCAAGCAGCTCAAGGATATATCTTCCTTACCCACTCCTGAGGACCTTCTGACCCTTTGGGACTCCAGCTCATCAGACACAGAGAAGTGAACCCTCACAATGACAGAGTTTGACACATCTGGTTTGCCTAGTTAGTGCTCTGCCAAGAGCTCTGTGTGTGCAACCAACACACTGAGCTTCTCTGGTAGGTGCGTGCAGGACATCTTCACAGGGTAGGAGCCACCAAAACATTGGTGCATCCTGAGCTCCGCTTCATAGTGACAGATGAAAGGGTCAAGAACTGTTTTGCTACACATGATCTGAGGACACTATTCAAAACTCTACAAGCAAGAAATAGGGCTGGAAAGCCAGGAGATCTATGGAAGAAGATATATATTTCTTAATTATTATTATTATTTACTTGCCCACATGGTCCACTTTGGTGTCAAACTCCCGTTTTCATCAGAAATCTGGCAATTTACCTGCAGCCTACAAGTTCTCAGGTACCATGCATTCCAGACAACGAGCCACTTGGAAATCCTGTGTAACTCAGCACTGCCCATGGAAGCTGTCCTCAAGCTGTCCTCAAGCCAGCCTCCTAGCTAGGAGCAGTTCCTTAACAGCTCTCTCTGCCCACTTCTTCCACAGAAAATAGGCATGAGAGGCACAAAGAAGACTTCTCCCCGGATGCACAGCCAATGTTTGTGAAAGGGTTGGTGATTACTGTTATATAGCTAAACTGGCTCCAGCTCCCCCCAAAATCCATAGAATGCAAAAGGGAACACAAGACTTGGAGTTTTGTTGTTGTTAGAATGCAATAAGCCTTTGACAGCTGCTCTTCAGGAGGTTGTGCATTGTCTGTGCTATCTAACAAGTTCTTTACAGCAATTTAATATGTGCATAATATATTTCTCTAAGTACATAAAATACTTTTATTTCTTCCTGTATACATAATCAACACAAAAAGTAGCTCTTAAGCCTTTTCTATATCAGCACCTACTAACCAATTCTATATTTCCTATCATTTATGTTTAATTTTGTGCAACAGGCTACGCCATCTCGCTTACTGTGGGCTACAGATGCTATAGGTACTGTTGTTGCTGTGATAGATGTGCCTATCTGTAGGCAAAGTGCAAGCACTGATTTGTGTGCAGATAAACAAGCTGTGCAGGGAGTGAAGGTTGAAGAGATCTTCCCGTGACGGGTTTCTGTGTGCATGACACGTGCAGAGAACACTGCTAGACACACCTGGTTGCAGCCTTCCACCTCATGGTTGGTGGGACGCTGCCTCCTCCTCTTTTTCCCTCTGCCTCTTTAGTTTGGATTAAAATCAGCTAATCATTCTGCCGTGTTATACAAAGATCTCCCATCCTCAGTGTAAAAAAAAGTCTAAATAGAGGGTTATCCTATATGCACACAAAAACAAGCTATCCTACTCTTTCTGGACACATTTTCTAATCAGGCTTCCCATCTCTAAAGGTTTTACATGGGTTTTTCTTGCCAAGCTCTTCCACATCAACTTCAAGCTGACTTAATCTCTGGCAGTCAAATCTGCAGCTGTGTCCCGCAAGAACTGCCTCCTCCCAGTGATGCTTTCATGGAGAAGCACTTGTACTGCTGTGTTTTTCAAGGGCCACCAGATCTCATGCACACCAATATCTCATAGTGAGTCCTTTTTAACAAGGTTGCCCTTGGTCTGCATAGCACTGTGAAGAGATGTTCTTCTGTTGAAAGCCCTAGTGTGTTCTGTATTACGGACAATTTCTTAATCACTCACTTGTTATAGGCTTACATGGGGCTGTTTGCCATGAGCTGGGCTGGGCTGTCTTGATTCACCTTTCCCTGACAGCAGTGTTCCTCTGATCACTAACTGGCCTTTCTATTTGGAATGGTGATTAACTAGATATCCCTGCAGTGTCAGCTGTGTCTCATCACCTCACTCAAGTTCAAGCTTCTTGGCCATCCTTAAAGCACTAAACTTAGCTCATATTCTAGCCCAAGGCTAAAGAAAGCTAACTAGCTTCATCAGCAGAAGTGTTCTCATGTGAATAAGAAAGTGGCCTAAGCTCACATCTCGACCCCCAAGGTAGCATGTACCAGCATCTGAATGCCTGCAGCTGTTTTCTCCTCTGTGCTTTGAAGATCTCATGGTCCCGCCTCTTTCTCTATTCCTTCATGCCAACCTGCTCCACTGTGAGACAACCTCTCATTTCTGAGAAATGTTTTAGTGCAGGAATCAATGGTGCATGTTAAAGAGATCCCTGAAGCTGTCACACTGGAATTTTGGTCAGTATTAAAAAGCTTGCAAAATCTTCTAATTATGGATTTTACTAAGACAGCTTACCATAACCAGGCAGAACAGCCAGTCAGTGCAATAAAACAGCAAGAAACTCCTGTGGCCAGCCCAGCACATAGCACTCATCAGCACTGAGCTCCCAGCGGCAGAATGTCTCTAACACAGACCTCCAAGAATGTCAGAAATCCCTATATATCCAAACAGGTTGAATACGTAAGCAAGCACAGTGCGTTGGAATCTGTTAGGTACTCACAGAGGGACTCTCTCAAAGGATCTTTTTTGCCATTCACTCTGACTGATGCTATTGCCTTCAAAAAGACCTCAGAAAACATTTATTTCCTGGAAATTTGAAGGAATGTATTTGACTTTTTCTGACCCAGGAAAGCATGTTTATTTCATGGAATGCTGTTGTAGGTAATGGTCAGAATTTGCTGTCGTCACTCTTCCTTGCTTTTCTTGCTTTTACGGATAGTCACCTGAATGAATATAGATGTCCAAACTGCAGGCATCCATATCTGAGCAAATGACCCTGGAGCCCCTATAAAGTCAATAGAAAACTTGTCAATACAGATGGTAGTGTGATTCATCCCATCCTAAAGTAGAAGCCTACTTCTTACAAAATTAATTGCCCCCCTACATTAATTGCTAGTGACTAGGCCATTAGAGGCTCTAGCAGGACCATAAACAGTTGGCCATATGTGGACAGAAAGAAAGCCACAGGAGATTTCTCAATATTCCTTGGCTGTACTGTCAGATTTCACAGCAGAATGTCTCTTATTTCCCCTGCTTGTAGAGCTCACCATCTCATGTCTTTCCCTGACTTTGAGATCATCTTCCCTCCCCAGCAGTCTTACCTTCAGGCTTGGTGAAGGCAGACCTCGTTGCCCCTGTGGTAGGACACAGTTTCCCATGTTGATGTAAGTGTGGGGTTCGACCCTCCAGCTCCACTGGCCGCAACAGCAGCTGAGACCTCCACTTGCAGTGAAGGGACAAGGCTTCTCCTTGTGTGCCCCATGTGCTTCTCTCCTGAGGCTGGAGGGCTGTGGGGAACACTCCAGTCCACACCATCAGCTCCCAAAGAGTGACCTGTGGGCAGCATGGCCACTGAGAGCAATCTGGAGCTAGTCTGCAGTCAGGGCTCTCTTACTCTTTTTACAATAAAAAACTTTCTTAGGGTTCAGGCTCTTTGGATTTTTGAGAGTTAACACAACACATTACATTGATTGGGTACTTTTACTTTACACATAGGGTGTTAGAGATACAGATCCATACATTCTGCTACAACACAAAGCAATGAGAAGACAGGCAGAGAGCTCGTTTTTCTCTCCCAGTCATTTCATACCCATTTCTACTGACCTTTCTTCCTCTGCTTTCCAGCAGTCATTCTCTGTCTTCAGACTATATTTGATCACTCTTTAAATGCAGTCTTGCGTTTGATTTCCTTTTACAGAAACATGTGTAACCTGACACCGTAGATAGCTACTGCAATCCCAACTGTTTGTGCACTGATTTTTCTGTCTCTGAACTCATGAACCGTATTAAAAATTCAGAATTTATTGCGGTTGTTTCAAGAATTTCTGACAGACAGGTGAACATGATTTCAGAGGAAATAATTCCTCTATACTCAGCCTTTCCTGTATTCCCTTTGGCACGCCTTGGGATTGAGAATATTAAAAGCAAAAGAGAAATGGCACAGTTAAAGGGAATTAATGAGACTGAATGTCTTTTTAGCATGCAAGAAAACCACACTCAATCGAATACCGGTGTGTTCTCATTAGCGATAAGCAAATCTATTTTGAGGTTATTCCTCTTGGAAGCACTATGCGAATTCCCCCCGTACCAGCACAGGCAACCTCTTCAACCCATAAAGGTCTTTCACTACTTATTACTCACTCTCACAGTACAGGAAGACACCTTTGCAATTACTTTGGATTGCCTCCAAAGATTGTGCCAGGGGGTGCTGTCTGAATCAAGCTGTGAACTTTGGCTAATCCTGAACAAACATCCAAAGTTGTCCCCAGCAGAGTGCTGTGTGGCACTGCAGACAGCTCCTCATTAAAGGACTCTCCCTTAGGTGTCCTTCAGTAGGTCAAGGAGGACCATGCTCTCTTCTCTCTTTCCCTGCGCCCATGGGACGCACTTTGTCCCTAGTCTTGTAGGGAGGATCAGGACAGCATCTCAAGTCTTCTGCAGAGGTTCTTCACTCCCTCAAATGTCATTGACAGAAGTGGCAGCAATCCATTCCCAAGCTTGCATTCCTGTCTTGTCAGTGCCTGATGGTAAGGTGGGAGAGATGAGATTCAGAGAGCTCCAAGAGAGAACATGTAAGTGCCCAGCAGCAGTGCTTGGGATATCTCAGATGTTCACTTGAGATCTTGGGCTAGTTACTTGGCAAAGCCACCTGATCATATGAATTAGGATGAGAGGTGATGGCTTTAAGCTGTGCCAGGGGAGGTTCAGGTTGGATATTAAGATAAACTTCTTCTAAGAAAGAGTAGTAACGCACTGGAACAGGCTGCTCGGGGTATTGGTGGAGTCATCATCCTGGAGGTGTTCAAGAAACGTGGAGATGTGACACTGCAGGACATGATTAAGTGGGCATGGCGGGGATGGGTTGATGGTTGGACTAGATGATCTCAGTGGTCTGTTCCAATCTTAATGATACTATGACTCTATGAATGCGCCATGCCTTCAGCCTGGCAATTACAGATGAACACACGTGAGCTTGTGCTCATGCTGCTCATAGATATTTGCTGAGATCAGGGCTTCCCCTTTTGGGAATGAACACACTTTTAGGGCAATTTCTAATGACTAGTTCAGTACCTGCTGTCTCCTGGTAATGACTGAGGAACAATGAGCACTTTTTCTCAAGTATTTTCTACTGATGAGCCTAAATTAGTTCTCTCTGAGCTCTCTGCTGCTGTTACAGGACTGATAGATTTAGCTCCAAGCCTGGACCAAGCCTGACTTCAGTGAGTTGAGGGGGAGGCAGGGAAAACACAAACTTACAGCTACACTGCACTGCATGATGCCATACCTCACTGTGCTGGACTAATGGGTGTCACCTCACCAACTGCATGATCCCCTCTGCTCCTGCTAGCCCAGAGTGAACAAGAACATTTCTGTGCCAATCGTCACTCTGGTGCCTGCAGCAGAGGCAGTCCCCAGCCCAACTGTGCTGATGCAGCAGCACTCAAGCACATAGATAGGTCAGATCTCTGCAGTTCTTGACGTGGGAATTGCCAAAGGCATACTCTGCAGTTTTGTCAACAAATAGAAAAATTGGAGTTTACTGAAATGATTTAATCAAATTTGGAAACATCATAAATAAGCATTTTGAGCAGAAAAATCATCATCAATCAAAGATACATCTAAGTTCTATGTGCACTTTGAATCAAATGCTTGAAAAAGGATTGGTTTTTTGGCTGTAAATTGGTTTGAGGCACATGATGTACTTGAAATGCTGATTAGTGCAAAGGTGGCAGGTGCCTTCTCACCCTTGCTGCACACTACTCTGATTTGCACTTTCTGCTGTTTCTACTGCCTGAATTAGGGCAGCCTCACCCCATAGAGGCAGGAATTTCTGGAAAAGGGAATGTGGGGAGAAGAAACCTCCCCTGTTTTCTTACTGGATTAGAATATTTCTCAGAATAGTGTGTTTTATCCTCTCAGCTGTTCCCCATCCCACTCCATGTTCCCTACTGTACTTCTGCTGGCAGGTAAATGGCATAGAACAGTTCAAATCTCTTCTTCTTCAACTCTGTTGGCATCACAAGTGCTATGGATTACTTGAGTTCTATTGATTACCATAAACTATTTTTTTAATGATAACAACTGTGGTTGCTTTATCAGTTTTTGTTCAGATTTACTCTTCATCGTAAGAGATATCTTCTCTGACAGGGGGTCTGGAGGCTGTGCAGAGCATGCTTCAGCTTTCTGTGTTAAAGAAGAGCAAAGGCAGAAAAGAAATGGAGAACTATGCGGAGACTCCAGCACTGTATTAGGCTGACCTGCAGGGAACCGTAGGAGGGCCAGCCCCTGGATACAGCAATCATAGAATGCTGAACAGGGTTTGTGTCAGGGGACATTTGCTGAACATGACTGCCACCCTGCTTTTTATCTCAGCTTGCACTTCTAAATCCATCTCCAAGTCAAGTTTCTGTGTTGTTGTAACACTGGTCAACAGATATGTGTGCATTATGTTACCCCGAGTCCCTGTGAAGCACCATCAGGCTGAGTCCCTTCCTAGGAGAGGAGGGTTCTGAATTGCTTTGGTTTCTAGGCCTGGATTATTGCATTCTTTGTTTGCAGGAGCTAACAACCATGTTATCTCCTGTATGCAGCTGACAGGGGATGCAGCAGCTCACAATCTTTTGGGCATTTGGTTGCTTCAGCGGGCCCAGACACAGAGCTGAGGCCCTGTTGGCAGGTGAGAGGACAGGAGTACCAGGCCTTTCTGCTCTAAAGTGCACAGTATTAGCTGTCTCTACGTTATTTCCTCCTCTCTGTGGGGGAAAATATCTGTTGTTTTGCATATTTGCAAATATTACTGAGCAGGCATGTGGCTAATGCTCCTCAAAGTGCTGAAAGCTTGAACTATCGTTACCAGAGCAGCAGTGGAAATCTTGAGAATATTTCTGTAGTTGTTTCGATGGTGACTTAAAACATGGCTGTGGTGTCTTACTGAGATACAAGCTACAAGAATCGCTAAGTGCCATGCCAGGGACCTTGTACGGATCAAAGTTATAGGACAGACCAGGCCGCTTGTCAGTCTCCTCTTGGTGCTCTGTCTGTTATTTTCTCTTTCTCCTTGCATTCTCCTCTTGTATAAATTCCCCTGGGTTATGTTTCAAAACATACCTTTCTCTAAGCAGCTTGGCCTGCTTACAGATATCCTCTCTGTTCTCTGTTGTTACTTTACTATCTCTTTCTTTCTTCCCCAAGGATGCAAAGAGGAATTGAAGAGACTTTGAATATTTTTCAATTGACTTTTACTTGCATATTTATGTTTTCGCTAGATACAGGAGTTCATCTCATAAGTTACTGTGCCTCTTTATGTTTAGTGGAATTACACTGCCTCTGTGATCATGTACAGCTTGGAGATGATTTGCCAAACAAAACCAATGATGTACTTATAAATACACACTGTTATCCAATCCAACCACCCCTACAATGAGAGGAGGATGTATCTCTCGCTTTATGGATGAATATTCCATAGCCTCCAAATAT
The DNA here is from genome assembly GCF_002078875.1 of Numida meleagris. Classification (NCBI taxonomy): domain Eukaryota; kingdom Metazoa; phylum Chordata; class Aves; order Galliformes; family Numididae; genus Numida; species Numida meleagris. The sequence goes on along the minus strand of NC_034409.1, from coordinate 13,212,992 downwards.
CAGGGCTGGAGACAATCCAGAGCTGTTCCCCTCAGAGCAGTGGCATCCCTTGGGTAGGTAAAGAAATCAGAACAAAGATATCATCAGGGGAATAATGATTCTGGCAGAATAGACACCCACACATTCTTTTACACATCTACAGTAGGTTTCTAGTGATAAAACTGCATCAATTCCAAAGAAAACCACACTGGTCCATTCTAAGTCTTTCTGATGTAATTGCTTTGGGAACTGAAAGCAAAGAAAGACAAACTATACTCTAAATATTTTCTGACAGCAGAGGTTTCTAATCATTCAGGAGAAGCGACAGACATCACCATCTCCGATTATGCAGTTTCCGAGTAATCACAACAACCCACTGGGGAAGAGAAGTCATTTCCCTCCGAAAGACACCTTGGTATCTTTTCATCATTTAGCATGTACTGCTACATTTCCAAATTTATCTGGTGAAGAATACTAATGAACTTCCCAGAATACTTGTACCTACAACTCTGACAACGGTGCTTTTTTTTTTTAATATTAAGTAATGGTGTGGCATATTAATTCATAATTTCTGTAGGAACACTTTGAAAAGGATCATAGTTCAAGTGGAGAGATGCTCTAATAAGACACTAGAAGCAAAAATCCCTTGTTCTAACCTCCTTATGATCTCAAGTGAACAGTCAGGTATGCAGGAGGAGCTATGGTGCTGTGCCTGGGCTCCTGCTCGGACTGACAAACTACACCACCTTCTCCATGTCACACAGGGAAAAAAAAACAAAAATATCTGGGTTTTATTCTACTGGTTGTGGAAGTGAAGTTTGATTTAATACCTGAGCATACTATTCTTCAAGCAGAAAATATCTATAGAGAGAAAACTTGAGTATGGAGAAACATATTATTTAAAGCTCTCCACAACAGATTCAAACAGTGTGAAAAGTCTTCAGAAGAAAATCAACTTACAGATGGCAGCATTCCACATCAGAGCCGGGAGGGAGAGATGATATTTCCTACCTACAGAGACAAAGTGTGAATGGAGAGGTTAGCTCTCCTTTTGATTGCCCGATGCAAATGGAAACAGGAGATCTTTCAGGCATGAAAGCTCTTCAGGGAAGATGAAAAGCACATCCCTTTTACCCAGCTTTCTGCTGGAGTCATAAGATGTTGCCTCCCCCTCAAAGCCACACCTTGCATATAGCTTTAAATAATCACAGCTACCATGCTATTTAAAAAAACCCTTTTTCTCAACATTTTACATCAAAGTATTGAACTCAAGTAAGGCTTTCTTAAGTCTCAAACAATGGAGCTCTCAAAAATAAGTAGATTCACTCAGAAGCAGGTCCTAGCCTTGAAGAAAGACTGGGCAGCAGTATTTTCTTTTCCAGACAGAGAAAAGAGCAACCATTAGCTCTGAATATTCCCATTTTGTATCCTGGCTTCCTATCAAAGAGGGATAGCAAGGGCAAAAAGCTCCGAAATGTCCTACTGCTTCCGCATCAGGGATACGAGGATATTTCCCTCACACCTGATGACCATGCTGTGTGTGAACCAGGGCTCTGTAAGAATCAGAGACACTAGGAGCCACACAAACATGGACACGATGACTTTTGCTAGCATGACAGTTCAATAAAGTGAAACACAACATGGGAAGTATGAGTTTCTCCCATGTCCTTCAGAGGGAAATGAAGGTGAGGCTCAAAACACCTTATCACAATGATCCTGGACAAAGAGCTGTAGGTTTACATGCAACTGCATCAGGTGTACTGTGAACCAGAGTGCCAAACCCAAATCCCCAGCTGGCTGCACAGCTTTAAGGCTCCTAAGATGAGTTTTATTCAAGTCCTCAGGTATCTCTTCAACATTTTTGCCGGTCAACATGACCTCCCATATAGTTGCCCTCAGTGAATCATGTTATGCATTTTGTATTGCTATTATTGCTCTCTTCAGGTTACAGTAAAACAAAGTCAGCTAATATTCTTGCTCAGATGCTCTTCAGCCTTCTTTTGTCCTAGCACAACATGAAATGCTGAAGGTTTGTTGAACTGAAACACACCTGGAACTTAGATTAAAAATATGGGATTACTAATGCTTTAAGTGTTATTTTCTTCTGTACTCCTCCGGAGCTGAAGACAAAACAGTATGTATGGAGCTGGAGAAAATATGGAACTGAAGACAGAACATTATGCATCTGCATAAATATGCATACAAAGTATGTTTTCTGATGCGCATAGACAAAATAAATCTGCAGGTAGGATTGCAGTTATTTCCTTGGCAAAAAAAATCTCCTAAACACCTAATACTAAAAAATAAGTATAAGAGAATAACAAAGTGCTTTAGAAATATTCAAAATTCTTCATGGTTAAATAGTAAATGATGAACATTCCCTTGTAGCTGTAATATGTGCCAGAGCTTCAAACTATTAAATGTGCAGCAGCAGTGAGCAAAAGCCTCCTCCATAATAACATCTGGTGCACCCTTCTTGGAGAGTTTTAGGAACAAGTGGCATCTGTGCATCTGGCCACGTAGGCAGTGTGTACTTGGTGGCTCTGATGCATCCCTGATGTGTCAAAAACTCAGTGCACAGAGATACAGACTTAACTGCACACTGCCATCTCACATCATACAGTTGTACCATCCACCCTTCACCTGGATCATGTCTTTGTTGCTTGTGACCAGCGCTATCTGTGCTTGGCTAAGAGTCTAGCCTACAGAAAGACAGCTAATACATGACACAAAATGTCTGCAGCATATACAATATACCCTGAAACTCACTGGGCTTCCCATCATGTTCTATCCTCAAAATTCTTTCTTCACATAAAGCTTTACTGAATGCCTTTAATATAGGACACCAGCACCTTTTTGCAGATTAGGAACCAGGAATCTTTAGGCTGGCCCTATCAGTCACCAGTCCACCTAAAAACACTGCCTTCCTGACCTCGTGGTGCAGGAACACGTGGAATGTTGCACTCAAGAAGTGATCATATATGCCAAAATCCTGATAAAGAAGGGGCACTGCCAGTGCTCATTTGAAGCATGTAGTAAAGTTGGTTTGGCTGCCCTCGTTGGTAAATACTTTTGGCTGGATCTCCTGAGCCGCGGTGTATTTGGCAGGAGTTGGCACTGATATGCAAAAATTTGAAAACATCTTTGATTCCAAACTTAAATCTGGAGAAGCTTTGTTATGTTTTTTATGTTTAGCTTAAAAGAGACTGAAGAAAGAGTGAGAAGCCATTTATTGCTACAGGAACCAAAATGCTAGGAAGTAAGGGAAAGGGGACAGGAGCTTTGAGTAAGTATTAATCCATTGTGCTCAGAGCAACTTCATTCACATGTGGCACAGAAAGAAGAGGGAATACAAAAAGGTTACAGGCAGTAAGCACTGAGGTAGCATCCCTGCTACTCATAGGGAACCTGAACTGCTTGAGGACTTGAGGGAAATCTTCTGAAGATTTCTTCAGATTTTTGATTCTTTTTAAAATCTAATGGTGTTGGGGCCCCTCCAGCTGCATTTGATAACATGCAGATAAGAGAAACACAACCTTGTATCATGGATTCTTTGTAAATTCAAGCATGAAAGCTGGATTAAGGAGGACTTAAAACTGCTATTAAATATTCTCATTATACCCACCTGCTCTGATCTCTGATCATGTTCTTTGTGCTTTTTGTTCTGTGATGCTAACAGTATATCCGAAGGAATGGGCTATTGCTGCTTAGTGGTTGCTGCAAAGATTGGTGAAGACTTTTTCTGCAGTGAGTAGAATGGAAAGTAGCCAAGGTTTCTGTTACAGAAATGATCTGGATAATATGATCCCTGTAAAAAATTGCTGAAGATGTACACCTCATCCTTGTGGTGACAAGCAAGCAGATGACTGCTCTCGGGCTCACTTGCTTTTTTGGGCTCCCAGAGTGCTTCCCACAGTTGCAGAGACATGTGGTTGAAGACAGCATCTTTCTGGCCAAGTTGCCACCAGGGTTCTGCATGGAGGCCCAGAGGGGGCCATTGGTGTGGCTGGGGCTGGGAGGCTGGGCTCCATTCTGGAGGCTGTGGTTGGCTCCTCTGCTGCAGGAAGGGAAGGGCCTCTGGGCAGGCCAGCACATGGACTGAGGTGCCTGCAGTCAGACGCTGCTGCTGCTCATGGTTAACTGGTTACTTGCGTGTTACCTCAGACTCAAAAAATTAGAACGCTGTACTAAGGATTAGTCGGTCTGTGCACTTCTGGCTAGAAAGCTTATCTAGAAAGTACAGAATACCTCAATTATCTTACTCACATTTCTATCTGATAACATGGCTTTTTTTGTGAGGCAAACTTACTCTGCTAAAGCATACTTTGCTCCATAGGAGAAATCCTCCCTCCTTCAACTATTTCAGCACATGTACCATTCATGGGAACTTCCCTCATTTGAGTGAAACCAGATTTGGTAACAACAATTAGGCGGCCAAATGACACTGTCATGCACACAAGCCTTGTTGAGCAGCTGCATGCTGGAGCTCAAGCCTCTGAGCTGAAGGAAGTGAGGAAGCTGTAGAAATCAGGACCTGTTGCAGGCAGGCTATGGGGTTCCACAGTTGGGACCCACTCTCTTCTAGCGCCACTGAGAACATCAGGACAGCAGGCTCCCAGCAAGGAGACGAGGGGGTCATTAAAGTCTGCTCTTGATGCCCATGGACTGTAAGAGACACTGGTACTGCTTATTTTAATAACTGCCCATTCTTAAGGTAGACTTGAAAAATATTGCTTCCAGATGTGATCTAATCTGTGCACACAGAAACTGCTTCCCTTTGCTATGCTTGCTAAGGTGTGCCCATGTAATAAAGGAAACGGGCTGTTATGGGTTGTAATAAAGGAGTTGCTGAAAGAAATCAGGCACGTTGTTAAGTGAGGACAGTCGATCTTGCCTCTTACCTTTTGCATTTCAGTTCATTTTAATTGTATTTGGCACTCAGTGCTTTGTATGCTTCTCCAGAGACTGGAGTGGATGTACTGACACACAATGGACAACAAAACCTGGAGCTAAAGGAGCATGGCAGGCAAATCCCAAAGGAGATGGAGAAAAATGGAAGTATTTTGTCATAAAACTAAAGCTTTGCATTGTTAATGACTCTGCCTTCTCTGGTGTGCCCAGTCCAAGTCTGTGTGGATGGATGGGTAAACCCAGACAATGGTGTGGGATTTTGGGATGTAGAACATGATGTAAATGACTCAATTTTCAAAGATCCTTCTCATACTAATGCTAAATCATCCTCTTATGAAATAGTTCCCTCTTTTAAGTCATTGTAAAACAAGGCAAAACCAAGGAGGGTGGGAGCCCTGGGTAGCCTCCTGCCTGAACACATGGGCTGGGGAATCCCAAGCACCACATTGGATGGATGGGAGGAGAGGGGACGGCGCAATGCTAATAAATAGTCTTAGACTCTTGTACTGCACATACTACAGACCCGACCCTCCAAACAAAGAAACCCCCAAACCCAAAGAGAACAGCTAATTATTTTTAAAAAACAGCTTTAACACTTAATGGAAATCTCATGGGGCCAGACGAGATCCATCCAAGAGTACTGAGGGAGCTGGCAGAGAAGGTAGCTAAGCTGCTTTCCATCATCTATCAGCGTTCCTGGTCCCAGAAGACTGGAGACTTGCCAGTGTGACTTCCATCTACAAGAAGGCTTGTAAGGAGGATCCAGGGAACTACAGGCCTGTCAGCCTGACCTCCTGACCTCGGTGCCAGGAAAAGTTATGGAGCAGATTGTCCTGAGGGAGATCACACAGCATTTGCAGGACAACCAGGGGATCAGGCCCAGCCAGCATGGGTTTGTGAAGGGCAGGTCCTGCTTGACCAACCTGATCTCCTTCTATGATCGAGTGACCTGACTGGTGGATGAGGGAAAGGCTGTTGATGTGATCCACCGAGACTTTGGAAAGCCTTTGACACTGTCTCTCATGGTATTTTACTGGAGAAGCTGGCAGCCCATGGCTTGGACAGGTACACTCTTTGCTGGGTAAGGAGCTGGCTGGAGGGCTGGGCCCAGAGAGTGGTGGTGAACGGAGTTAAATCCAGCTGGCGACCGGTCATGAGTGGTGTTCCCCAGGGGTCGGTGCTGGGGACAGTCCTCTTCGATATCTTTATTGATGACCTGGATGAGGGCACTGAGAGCACCCTCAGTAAGTTTGCAGATGACACCAAGCTGGCAGGAAGTGTTGATCTGCCTGGGGGTAGCAAGGCCCTGCAGAAGCATCTGGACAGGCTGAATCGCTGGGCTGAAGCCAATGGGATGAAGTTCAACAAGACCAAGTACCGGGTCCTGGACTTTGGCCACAACAACCCTAGGCAACGCTACAGGCTTGGGGCAGAGTGGCTGGAAGACTGTGTAGAGGAAACGGACCTGGGGGTGTTGGTTGATGTTCAGCTGAGCATGAGCCAGCATTGTGCCTAGGTGGCCAAGAAGGCCAATGGCATCCTGGTTTGTATCAGAAATAGTGTTGCCAGTAGGAGTAGAGAAGGAATTGTCCCTCTGTACTCAGCACTGTTGAGGCCGTACCTCAAGTACTGTGTCCAGTTTTGAGCCCCTCACTGCAAGAAAGACATTGAGGCCCTGGAGCGTGTTCAGAGGGGGCGACGAAGCTGGTGAGGGGTCTGGAGCACAGGCCTTATGAGGAGCGGCTGAGGGAGCTGGGGTTGTTCAGTCTGGAGAAGAGAAGGCTCAAGGGAGACCTTATTGCTCTCTATAACTACCTGAAGGGAGGTTGTAGTGAGCTGGGGGTCGGCCTCTTCTCTCTTGTAACTAGTGACAGGACAAGAGGGAATGGACTCAAGTTGCACCAGAGGAGATTCAGGCTGGACATTAGGAAATTCTACTTTTCTGAAAGAGCGGTCAGGCGCTGGAATGGGCTGCCCAGGGAGGTGGTGAAGTCACCATCCCTGGAGGTGTTCAAGAACAGTTAGACATTGCGTTGAGAGGCATGGTTTAGTGGGGTTATTGGTGGTAGGTGGATGGTTGGACTGGATGATCTTGTAGGTCTTTTCCAACCTTGCTAATTCTATGATTCTATGAAACAGTAGCACAAGCTCTGGTGAGTTCAGAAAGACAGGATTAAGCAGCTCATGTTTGTCTGACTGCCCCAGAATCCACTGCTCCCTCCATGTAGACTTCAATTCTGTTAAAACCTGCATTTGTAAGGAAGACAGGCTGAGCATAAATTTTAGGCTCCTATTTTTGCTGTCAGTAAGGAGCTTTATGAGCTTTTATCAGAGCCCTTACCTTTGCAGGAATGTCTGGCATTAGTTACAGCCTAAGTGATGCAGTAGAGGCACGCACATCCATCTTCCTTACAGTGCAGATACCTCCCATTGGCTTCCTTTACATGGGGCTTGCCAACAGATATGGTACATTAAAAAATTAGATGCTTTTCCTGAGGCCATCACATGTGGTAATTAAATCAAACATGCATAAGAGTTACACGGTGAGTTCGTCGACTCATTTGAAACCACTATGGTTCAAATACAGGGTGATGCTCATCAGTTCAGGCTGATCACTTTTTCCAAGTTTGTTCCAGTGCAGGCTGTTCAATTCTGCAAAGATTTAGGTATTCTGGTGGCATTTAGGCATATGCTTTACCCTAAGTATGTGAATAGATCTCACTCATTTCAGTGTAATACACATTCACTGAAAATGAAGCATATGGCTGCTCAGTTGCTTTTCTGTAGTCAGTTTTCCTGGGATGAAGCCCTAGAACAAGGAGAAAGGAACATAAAGGAGCCTTGAACAGGCTGAGCAGAACCCAGAGTTGAGGCAGACTGTTCCCCATTGACGGGTGGTGGGTGCTGCCATTTTGCAGAAAGACGATGAGTAGCACACAGGGCCCTGGAGCGATCTGGGCTGAGTCAGATTTCCTGCATTCCAGTGGGTGTGAGCTGAGCTCAGTGCTCCGGTGCTAGGTGTGAGAAGGGCTCGGGCTACACTGAACGTGGCACATTGCTGCTTGTCCTGTTTGGGTTTGTGAACGGTGACTTCAGTGTCAGCCTGGAAATACCGAGCAGTTGCTAAGAGGGCTATCAGGAACCTGATTGCAATGCAAACGATACAAAAGCAAAAGCAAAACCAACAACAAAACCACAAGACATTGGAAAAGTTCTTTCCTCTCCCTGTATAAATGTAACTTGGGTGAAATATTAGCTTTCAATACTGACTTGAAAGTAGTTTTCTACTTCAGTGTGATGCTTTCAAAGTGAAACATGGCTCCAGGGTAACAAGAGCTCCCAAACTAATTTAATACCAAAGCAATAGATCTGTATTTTGTTTTAAATATGAAGGAGGACGCAAAAGTGCTTTCTTGAATGAAAGCCTACTTATGTGATAAAAGTCGTCTCTATTTAAGACAACACTAACAAAGGCTGAGCAAAATTCCTTCACTTTTCTGGAGCGATAGTCATGGATTCCTTGCATTAGGAGTTAGGGTGGATGGAGTGACCATATCCTGGAAGCTGCAATCTGTTCCTAAGGAAGCGATGTGTCTGGTAGTAAGGCAGTACAAAGGCCAAACCAGCACTCTCCACCAGAGGAGAATGGGGAAGCAGCCTACATGAATGATGAAATTCTGTTCTTCTGTTCTGGGACTGGTCTTTCCTGGCTGCTATGTGTGATGTGCGTCTATGGGCCCTGAAATGATTTTAGCACAGGGACATTAGGATGCCTTTGTAACCTGAATAACCCTGTTTCCATTCTCTTCTCTTTTGGGCTCCTTCCTGACTTTCTCAATTCTTGTGAATTTTCAGAAGGTTTTTTCACTCTATGGCTAAGCAACACTTCCAGACTGCACCTGGACCAGCCCCAGCTAAAAGCTTCACTCCTCCCTCCTGATCTATGCCAACACACACTACAGCCAGCAGGCACAAAGCAGGGCCTCCTCTTCCTTTTAACTTTCTCCTACCTTTGGGAATACGCAGTCATCTATAAATCCTGCCCGGTATTCTAAGGAGGTTTCCTTGCGGCATGTGCTCATCCTCCATCAATAACTTGGTATATAGAGCATAGGATTGTACCCACAATCTGTACTGAGTATAAAGCCCTTATTTTCTTATTTCTTGATTTATCTCTGTGAAGTTGAGTAGCAGGCTCTAACTTCCCAGTGCAGTAGCCCGTGTTGTCAGCAGTCCAAGCAGCTTCATTTTCACCATCACAGCACCAGTCCAGTTTCACCTAGTGCTTCAACAGAAGTAGAATATTCCCTTTCCCTTAACAGCATTATGTTCTCAGGCAGGAAGGGCAAAAAAAAAAAAGCAGTGAGTTCCTGGACTCACAAACTACTTTTAATGCATTTGTTGCATGACAGAGGGTGAAAACAGATAGCAGTATGTGGCTGCAAGCATCTAATTTGTGCAGGGTTATGAAATCTGCTTATTTACTGTTGACTATTTGCTTGCTCTTTGCATTTAATACAGATTTCTCAGTGCTGTGAGATAAATCTGTGTTTTAAAATCAGCTTTTGAGGAAAGAGGCCAGTAGGAAATTGACTGATTAGTATATTAAGAGCAGCATCTGCATCTCACTGCTTCCCAGACTGTCTCCTCAGTTACCTATCGCTTGAGGGAACACTTCAGCATGCGGTATTATAATTTAAGTAATACTTAAGGCAGCTCTTTAAAACATAAGCAGCAGAGAAGTGGCTATCTACTGATAGGCAAAACGTGTCAGACATGCCTCTCAGATATTGCTGAATGTTGGGCTGAAGTCAGAAAGTGAACAGAAGATGAAATCATAATTCACATTTTGCATATATGGTAGAGTGATATAAGATTATTTGAGTTGTGTGTATTTCAGGGTGCACAATACAAATCATTTAAGGCACCTGGTGTGTGTTAATGCTTTTCTGAGAATTCAGTTCTTCTGGGATGTCACAGAGAAGTGCCACAAATACGTTTAAATCTTTTTTTTTTTAATCCACACCTCAGTGCTGATTATATGGTGGTAAAAAAGCACACAGAAATTTAGCACAATTGAATCTGTTTCTTCCCCCAGTCAGTGCAACAGTACTAACATAAAAGAACAGCAGATTGCCACAGAACTCCTCAGAATTGCATTTTCCTAAAAAAATTGCAAAACTCATATAGCAAAATTTAAGTTCATTTCCATGTGTATAAACCATGTTCTCTGGTGGGATTATCCCCATTATTTTAATGCCATAGCACTAGTTGTGAAGGACCAAAGAATCTGAAGGACCATTAGCAGAGAGGAGTGAGTAAAGCTGAACATAAATTGCATGATAGAACTACTACAACTCTATTAATCAAGATCATTCACCTATAGCAAATATATACTTATTTGAATGTATATGTTGCTGATTCTCAGAGCACCAAAAGGAAGTGTTTAAGAAAATCCAAGTGTTCTTCCATATTTTGCTGCTTCTCTTGTGAGAACTCTGCATGAAGTCAAATTTGCTGAATAAATATAGACAGAGATGCAGAAAAAAGGGTTATTGTAAATTCTAACACAACCAAAACTATATAATTGCCCATGTGACCAAGTCTCACTCACTGGAGGCTACAAAAAGCAATTGTATATGATTTGGTTACCATTAAACTTGTAAATCTAGTTTTATGAATTCTGCAATGTGCTAGAAGACAGTAGTCATATCAAACTGTCAACACAATTAACTAAATGTTTGAAGATAACTCTTAAACTAAAAGAATGGATCAAAACTTTATTGAGTTACAGATTTTCAGTTTAATTCTAAGATAGGTGAGATGGACTTATTCATAAGCTGAATTGATAGTTACTGTGATGTAAATTTTTTTAAAGAAAAGCTTTGGCAGAATAGCCTCAGTGTATTTCGTATCTTGTTGGCCTGAAGGCACAATAGCACGGAAATCTGTTTTAGGAAGCCCAGACAGCGAGCGTTCCAGCATTAGTGGATGTACACCATTTTGGTAGCTAACTTCTGCAGCCAGGTTTAACCCTTGCTGATCCTCAGACACAGCAGTGCTCTCCACACTCAGATGCCGGCAGTTGGCACAGACAAGAAGCTGGGCCAACTCTTTCTGCTGCCATTGAGCTGGGGAACTCAGGTAACTGGCCACTGGGTGAAGCTTGGCATGCAGACAGGACTGATCGTTCTTGCCCCACTATTAGCCCTTTCAGAAAGATGATGTATTTCAGCTTTGTTCTACAAAAATGACTGAGATATGTCTCCTTGAATCTGTCCGAATCTCACTCGTTTAAATATTACAGAATTAATATTTTCTAGGTCGAGGCTATTTCACTGCCACAATCTGAGCTGTCATCAAAATGAGTTATATCTGCAATTATAGAAACACATAACATATCACACTTTTTGTTCACGCTTGTCTCTGAAGTCATGGAAATGTCAAGATTTAGTCCATTTTCGCATATTATTATTTCACCCTGAATTCCAGCATACTTCATAATGTAGTAACAGCACTCTGCTGGATGGTTTGCCGTTCCTTTGCACATTTCCCTTGCATCCCTTGCATTTTTGTTACAGAGTGTTACGAACTGTTTTACTAGATGTCAAGATATGTACTTCCTGAAGTAAAAAGCTAATTACGTTTCTGTTGCTGAAGAATCTTAATGTTAAAGGAAAACACATAGGTATAGCTGTCATCCGCGGTCAAACTGGCACATGAAATATCCCACGACAAACAGCTGTGTCTCACCATACCCCTTCAGCATGCTGTGATACCCTTTGTGTGCTGTTTCACTTCAATCACTGAAACTCCTGACCAGTAAGATGAAAGATTTGAAACTTGCTCTTCAAAGCAGCTCTTAGAAGGGTTGTCTTAGATGAAGCTGGCTTCTTTCAACTATTACCAAAATGATTACATTGTGATAAAATAATAAAAAAATATTTGCCAATTTGGATCAAATTCAGAACAAATAATCTTTTGAGAGGCTAGAAGATCTTTTTGGGGTGATTTCACAAAGAAGCAATGCCTTCCAGCAACCCAAAGGACAGCTTCAAGTATCTCAATTAGTTGATCTGTGTAGCTTTTTAATTTCTTTTATGGCACTGACAGCCATGACTCTGTCATCGCTGTGAGTCCTGGGCTCATTTTAAAGCATATGTGTCCAACCCATTAGTTTTATGCTTTTGTTGCCCACTTTTTTTTCTCACGTTTTAATAAAAAATATATTAAAAAAAAGAAATTTTGTTACATATATACATTAACTATATATTTTATATGCAACCCAAGACAATTCCTCTCCACAAGACAAAAGGTTGGACACCCATGTTTTAAGGTATTTTTCCTGTCAATACAGGAAAAATGAATTCATATTCTTTGTTTAAATCCCTTCTCCCTTACAAAATCTCTGTTACTAATATCTTGCATGCAACATTATATGCTTAGTCCTTACTGCTCTACGAGTTGTGATGTCTGTCTGTACAGCATTTTCTAGACAAGATAAATTAAGCATAACAAATATTTCTGTAATGGAGCCAGCCTGTTTGTTTGGGGATGGATTGTATTTTTCTTGGTTGACACAGGGATCACATAGTTACCACTGCTGTTAAGCCCTGAAGCAAGAAAAAAGACGCAGATCACGGGAGGAGTGCCAGAGGGTGGGTACCTATCCCACCAGTTACTGCACTCTTATTCCTGTTTTTATGCTCACATCTCCAGACTCTCCACCACAGCCTTGTTTAGCCACCCTCTGCCCAGAGTTCACACTCAGCAAGCTACCACTTTGTGCCTCAGAATATTCTTGTCTGCTACTGCTCAGAGTCCCTCAGGCCTCCTCCTTCATGGCCCATTGCTGTCATACATGCTACTCCCCTCTGGGCACTTGTGCTATTCCTAACTCAGCCAGTAATTTGAACATTGGAATATATGTAACAGGCTTAGCAGAGTGTAGGATGCCTGCCATTGCTATACATCTTTTGCAGGAGGATGGGGAAGTGAAAAGCTGCAAAGATATCTCTCATTGCTAACTTCCATTGGAAGTACTGAAAGCATATCAAGCAAGTGTGCGAAACCTATAAGGGGTCTGGAGAATTTTTCAACATACTACAATCAATCAGGACATACATGAGGTCTACATTTCCACCAAGCCCAGACCCATGCCTTATGCAGATGGATTTTATTTCTATGGCAGTCTCGACAATGAGAACCTAAAAATTAAGAACTGACATATCAGATTCTGAATTATGCTGGACTAGAGTAGAGGTCAACACTTCTTATTGAATTATGGCAGTGTTTTGTTCAAGACACATTCCGTGTTGTGACTTGATTCATATACAATTGATGTGGGAGTTACACCATTTTGTCTTTGATCTTTTCAGAATGAAACAGAATTCAGAGCATGCAGTATCTTGATAGATGTAAACAAATAAAAGAGATATCGGTAGAATACATATTTACACAAAGTCAAGTTTTGGCAGCTTCATTAATTTCATAGAAAAAACAGTTACCATATTCTCAAAGTTTGAAATCATCAGCTGAAATGTCCCTAGATGAAAACTGTTTTTACTCATAGCTCAGAAAATTCTTCTTCGTAAAGTATTATCAGACATCTTTTCTTTTAAATCTTATCTTGCCTAGTGAATACAAATACAGCTCCTACCTCTGCCCTAGCTCAGTGACACTAACCTTCTCTCTTCCAGTCAGCCCTTTTTGTATGAAACTAAAATTCACAGCCTTTCTCTCACACATCCATCTTTAAAGAATAAACATCATGTTGAGTTAAAAGGTTCTAAACTACAGTTCTTAAACTTCATGATCTCTCTCTCTCTTTCCTGAATTTCTGTGGGCAACATCTCCTTCCCGCTGGTCACTAGTAACCCAGGCACCATCTTGGATCTCTTTGCTCTGAAATTATACCCGTATTCAGCAAATGATTTTCATATACATAGTCCATCACCACATACATCTCACTCTTCAATGGGAAATATTGCCTGCAGCTGTGATCAGCTCATGGTGTCAAACAACATTGTCCTTCCAATCAGCGCTTTTATGTTGGGAGCATATCTTAGTAAATACTGGCAAAGGTATCTCTTTCCAGTCCCTCCTTAACACTTTTTGCTACGCTATACATCAAAGAAGAGGAAAAGATTGCAATAATTAGGCTTTTTCTATGCTATGATTACAGCTCCCTGGGGGAAGGCGAGAATAGCCACCAAAGCTAATCATGATTGTGATCTTCTTGCATGAAGCTGTACACTAAGGAGTAAGCTACTGCCAAAGTTACAAACGGGGACAGAGGCATGAAGGTGGAATCAGATGCTCAGCATACGATGTCATTGAAATACTGTGGTTTCAGAACTGATTTTTAAATACCAGTCAGTAAAGAGAAGAAAAAAACATCCATATGCGCATCCAATGGCAGCACAGATTTGTCTTTACATAAAAGATAAATTGCATAAGTTAAGTGCTAGAATGCTTTGCGAAAAACTACAACTGTTATAAATATTGACCATTAGCTGAAAAAATGAAGAAGAAAGAGGTCAGCTCTAAAAGGTCATTTACTGCTACCCAAAGGGTACTGTAAGGTAAAAAATCCTTATCTATCAAGGTTTGCGTTATCCCCAGTTCATGTATTATTTATTGTAGTTAAAAGAAACCACATCGTAGTGATAAATATGATGAAAGATCTACTACCTAAATCTATCTTGCATTTCTTTCTTTGATTTACCACTTACCAAACAGAGATCTTTTCATTAATATAGTGAATTAGAAATGGGAGATTATTACATAATTGCTATTAGTCTTACTGGTTAATCACTTTCATTCGACAAGTAAATTATTTCAGCTCAGTACAAACAGCAAATCAATTTTTGCCTACTGTCATTAACACTAATCAATAATTAATTAAGATTATTAAAAATTGTTAGCACAGAATTTTTCTGCTCTGCACTTAGTTAAATGCCAAATTTATTTTGCTGAGAGGCTGACATGAGACTGAGACAGCTATATGTCCATGGAAAATAAGCTGAAGAAACAGCTCAAGCTGAGAAGGAGATAGGATTTCTTATTAGTCTCAGTAAGCAGTCTATCTGTAAGGGTAATATTTAGCTGTTTTTCTACTATTTTAGATTAAAATTGTGATATTAAAGTTTAGTCCACAATTGTGATGACTCAGTTGCGGATTCCTCCTGCAGTGTAGATCTTTATTTGGTTTTCCATTTAAAGATTAAATCATTTTTTATTCTACAAGAACGTGTTGGGATCTGCCTCATAACTTACAGGAAACTAGCAAAAAAAAAAAAAAAGAGCCCACCAACAAAAAACTCCAAAACAACAAACAAACCAAAACAGGAAAGAAGTTGAGCATGACATAGCTGTAACTATAAAACAGTAACAGGCTCACAATGAATGGTTCAGCAGTTACACGCCCCATTCAAGGAACCAAAATCTCTCCCAGCAGATTAGACTCCTTGCTGACATTAATCCTGCATCACAGGCTATGTCGTGGTAGAAGAAAACACTTCATGACTTGTAGGGGCCTTACAAGTATGCAGAAACTGCCTCCTGGCATCACATCCTCCTGCAGAGTGCTCCCTAACTGCTGAGAGCCAGTGCTGTTACCAGCCTCTGCTCACAGTGCCTTGGGGTATGGGCAAAGATAAATGCCGTGTATTTCTCAGCACTATGGAAAGTTTAATGTAAGAGGAAAAAAAGTTTCCTTTAACTTACACTGGCATCTAGAAAGCTCCAGTACAACCCTAAAATCGAAGGAAAGTTTTAATAGTAGAATTAACTATGGAATTTATCAAAGAATTAAGGGGTCATTAACAAAGCCACTGTGTAAACCACCCACAGTGGTAGACTAGTTAAAAGCTCATTCCATTCCATGAAGCCCTGCTGCCCTTACCTAGCCTGAGCACAGCTAAGTGTAACTGTGGATTTGAGCAGTAAGAATCTGATGCCACAGTTTTGGTTTAGATGACCCACAAAACATCATGATGACAGATTTTGCATATCAGAAATGCATATCGGGTAACATTAGCCATTAGCTACTCTCCCAGTCACAATCCATGTTTTGTTTTTCGTTAATTTCTTGTTAATCCAAGTGTCTGACGTTGCTGTTGGTGCATCTGATAGTCACATCTTTCTCCATGTCTCATCTTAGAAGTAGAGAATGTTGATTTCTTTCTGAAGTAAAATATTTTTAACAAGGCTGTTTTTTAGAATTCATTCGGATTATCTCCAGGCACTAAGGTAAGTAAATCAAGAATTCCCAGGTAGGACTGACTTCAACTAGAAGTGATATCACTTTGGTATAGTTTTCTGAACCTGAGTAAGTAATGATACGTAAAAGGTTTTGATTAAGCATGTGTCAAGACATCAATTTCTTTTGGCCCTTTTGCTTTTTAAGGATTGCAATGAAATCTATAAAAACTCAGCAATTTTGTATGCAAAAATGATATGCTCTTAGTAAAGCATTCTCCATGAGTATGTACATTGCTACAAGCTCCTACATACTTCTGTAAAGGAATACATTTATTAATTAATGCACCGATTTATTTGGAGTGGTTGGTGCTAGGTCACCTTTTCCCAGAAAAATAAATTGGAAAAAAACCATTTTTTGAATAGAAAATTAATGAAAATGTAACTTTAAAGTAAAAGCAGTGAATTGGTTTTTCTTACTGGCAGTTTGAAGAAAGATATTTATTTACTCTCATTCTTCTTTAACAAATTGTCCCCCCTGGGACCTGGAGTCTAACTAGACAATTATGATAGTATGCAACTAATTTCTGCCTGAGCAACCAGCTGAAATTTCAGCAGTATTTAGCCATGATGATACATTTATCAAATCGCTTTTGGTGATCTGAAACTCTAGATGGTTCATCATATATTTCTGCCTGCAGAATACTTTCCCTTAGATACTATGGGAGTATTTCATCCATAGAATTACTGTTTTTCATATTAATGAGTTATAAATGAGAGCTTAATTACTGCTAATTGCTTGAAAATCCACTGTCGGTGATTATAATCACTAACGATTAGATTGTTAAGCATTCATCTTTGTCTATCTTTAGCAAACTTAATGAGAAATTATGGATCAGATCCTCAGCTGTACCAGTGCAAGAGAACCTCTACTGGCTGTGAGCACAGCCATGTCACCATTAGCATCATCCCCTGGCACAGACATAGTGCATTGTGCATGTCCACCACAAAGTTGTACACAGGATGAGACCTGAAGGAAATATACTGCATTCTTGTAATCCACAGCCCAAAAAGTTGTCTCCAGGGTCTATTTCTCTGGGTGTAACTCGAAGCCCTTTGGTCCAAATCTTCTCTTAGAGGCTGTGTAGCATAACAACACCTTATCTTCCTGGTTTTGAAGTCAGGAGAATGAGGAGGTGAGCTGATTCCTTGAAGGTGCCTAATAACTTGTAGTTACGAATGGGATGTGAGCCTGTGCATAGATTTATCTACCTCTATATAATTTCATTTGACAGGAAATAATAATTGTTAGGCTTCTGGTGGGTATTTAAAATGTGCTCAAACTGCTTCATTAGGTACTTGGCCATGTTTGTGCAGCTGGTGCATACAGATACTTTCACTAGAATGGCCTGCAGCAGAGTAGGTGTGCTTCAGCCAGACCAAAGTTATTTGGTCGAACATACTTCTGTCCTTCATACATTCATTAAAGATGATGTATTTAAATCATTCACTTTTTAAAATAACACATATGTAAATCTATACTACGTGGAATGGCAAGTTTCCCTCTGGCGAGAAATTAAGGAGTTTGCTTTTACTAGTGTATTATACTGAAGTTAATGATCCTTCTTGTCGCAGCATTGCACTTACAAGATAGCTCTGATGCTGTTTAAAACAGTGAAGAGTATCATTTCAGGGGCACTTCTGTATTTGGCAAGACTTCTACAAATTCTGATGGCAACTAACCAATATCTGTTTCATTTTTGTGATACTTGTTCAGATGAATGAAGGAAACTTCAGTCACAGAACCCTTCTTTCTGCTCCAACAAACACGGTTCATAACCTCTTTCTTGAATAACTGAGAATGCAACTCAGCATCAGTTTATTTTCTCACTCACAATATTGGGAAAGATGTTTGAGAATTTCTTACTGTTAGTGGTTGTAAACTATCTCATAATTTCTGTACTGAACCTTTAATTCAAGCAGCTCTTCTCCCCTCTTTGATATCTGTTCATCAAAGTTCAAATGCCATCCTTCTTTAGGATGCATCAGATATCAGATATATGTTGAAGACAGATTAAACTGAAATCACTTCAGAAGCTATTGTAGATATCTTTTCGCTTTCATAATTTAAGCTTAGGTTCTGTACCCCAGTGTGTGCAATGAATCACTTGAGATCCCTTCATCCACCGCAAAGAAAAATCATCCAGTTTATATTTTAAATAGTCTCTATCTGAGAATTTAAGTCAAATGGATGGCTTGTGTTGAAGAGGATGATAACACTGTCCTAGCAAAGCAGGGAACATATGGTTACAGTAATTCCTTCTACCACTTTAACTATCCTTTCAAGTGAATGTCTTTCCAGGGCAATGATTTCTTATCTTCCTGCTCTTTATGGGAGCCCTTTTCTGCACCTCTATCAGCTTGAAATGACTTTTCTGAATAGGAAGAGACTGCTACGTAATAATCCAGATACAGTCTCAATGGCATAATGCACAACAGCACTACCGGTAAAATATGTCCTAGAAAGACTGAGAGAAATGAAGAAAATTTTGCACATCATTTACACTCATAATACTCTCTATATTGTTCTACATAGATACAGAGCCTAAACAGAATATGTGTATGTTCCATACACAGTTCTACGTATATACATGTTAAAGAACCTAATCCTGTAATTCACATGTTTATAAGTTCAACGAATAAGGAATCTCAGTGATTTGAATGAAATCATTGAATATTCTATTCTTAAAAAAAAATATTTTTGTTGAACCAGAACTATGGTAAGAAAACTTAAAGGAAAATTAACTACTACTTGTACTGAAAATCAGGTTGATACACAAAAAAAGTATTAATGTAAAATATCTGACCATGAAGACAATCAGAAAAGACTATCTTCTGCTATTCGATTTAAGTTTCAAATCTCAGCTGTTTGCTTTCTCTTTTAGATGAAAGCAATTCATTGCCAGAATAAGATTAAAAAAACATGACATTTTAGTATAAATTAAGAAAATATTTAAAGCTGTACAGAAATGCACGTTCAGTGGCAACATCAGTGAAAATTGTAGTCAGTCAAAGATGTACACAGAAACAAATTATGCTACAGATAACCAGCCAGGTACTAATGCATGAATCCTATCTCTAGCAGCTACTACTTACAAGTTTTGACCTTCTAAATGAAAAGTATTAAGTTTTAAACTTACTAAATCAAAGCAGGAATATATGGGTGCTGTTAGGCCTGAAAAACTTGACAGAACTGTTCAATCATCTTCTGTAGTAGTTTTTTTATCTGCACATGTACAAGTCCATGTACTTCTTTTTACAAGTCACTCCTGCAAAAACCAAGCATTATAGTCCCACAATTTCAATCAACATAGACATTCTTAATCGTTTTAAATTAAAAAAGGGATATATTAAGGGATTATATTAAGGGATATAAAAGGGATTATATTATTATATTAAGTTAAAAAAGGGATATATTTTTATTTACTACCTCACGATAATAACAGTACCACTTTGGATCAACAAACAGTTTTACTACTGGGTATTTTGTCTGAATTCTAGATTAAAAGCTGAATGAGAGTAGTGGTGGTCCCACTCAATAACTAGGGTTTTGGAAGTGAGGCTATTCTAAAATGATTGTTTTTTGCTTTGGTTTAATTTCAGCTGGACTTGTTCCCTGAACTAGCTCACTGCATAACCACCCAAATCCTAGAAAAATAAAATCAGTGTAACTGGGGATGGAACAGTGAAAATGAGACTCGCCGCTTTGATGCAAAATGCATTTACAGGTGCTGAAGTGACCCTGGGAGGGACTGCAGCCTGATCCATCAATGCCTGTAAAGCATGAGCGTCCAACCTTCTGTCTTGCCTGAGCTGCACTGAGTGAAGAGGAATTGTCTTGGGCTGCATATACACAGGTCACTCCAAAAGTAATGCCTCCTATTTATTTCCATGGAAATGACAACAAAGAACACAATAACTCTGTTTGATTGAGCAAAACACTACTTTTCCACAGTCACCACCATTAGCTATGTATTTCCGCCAGCGATGAACAAGAGCCTGCACGCTGCGCTTGTAAGAATCTGCACCAGTGGAGGTGACCACTGTTTCACCGTTACGATAGTGCCATTGCAGAGGGAGGTGCCAGGCTCTACCCCTTGGGAACGTGGTGGAATGGCACAAAGCTGTGCTGGGAGGTCGAGTGAGCAACAGGAAAAGTTTCTGAAGAGTGAGGACGGCCATAGGCTTCCTACTGAGGAGGTTGATGCCCCATGTCTGTGAGTATTCAGAGGCATATGGACAAACCTCATTAGCAAGCTTTAATTTCTGGATAGCCCTGAACTTGATGATCACTGAAACTCCCTTCCAACTGAGAGATTCCATTCCGCCCCGGTGACGGAAGGTTCCGCACAGCCTCTGCCGTCCTTTCCCGCCTTTTCCCGCGCTACCAGGTGCACGCTGACGGCAGGGAGCGTCATGTCGCTAGGGCGCATGCGTGCAGGCTCCGCGCCTGCGCACTGCACGAGGAAAGGGGGACTGGTTGCGCGGTGCGCATGTGCAGAAGGCGATCGCGGGAGCCGGCTGTCCATCAGCGGCGGGGCGGCGTGGGCGCGGGAGCAGTGCGGAGTGAGGTGATGGTTGAACTGCCGCGGGGAGCGGGCGGCCGGGGAGTGAGGTGAGGGACTGTCTAGCCCTGCGGCCGGGCAGGAGTGGGAGTGAACGCCCGCCGCGGGGCGGTGAGGTGAGGCGAGGACATGGCGCCGGGGAGCGCTGGGTCCCTGCCGCGTCCTGACCCGAGCTGCCCTCTGCACCCTCGCTCCGTCTTCAGCCCACCAGGCGTGGGGGCGTCGGGCGGGCGGGGGAGCCTCTGTGAGCCGCTGTCCTGCGGGGCGGAGGCGGCCCAAGGGCCGGGGGGGAGCAGGGCTACGAGCCTTGTCTCGGATTCACTCAGTTTCCGTGATAAAGCATAGAAGGACGTGCCAGGGGTAAGTTCTGAGAGCAGTGGGCTGAGAGGCATCCTCCTAAGGTGTCAGATCCTGCCATGACTTCTGGCTGAGTGGTGCTTTCTGCAACTTCACCAGGCTCGCCTTGAAAGTAAGTGCTCCTCCTGGTCTGGTTGGAGCCGCATGCACAGTCTCCCCACACATCTTGAGTTCAAGCTTGGGCTGATGATGCCAGCATTTTGGCAGTGTAGCCATTTAGTCTAAACTAGTTATTCCCTGAAAACTTTGTGCCAGGTGTCCTTTCTCATGTGGACTCTACAATGAGATCCTGTTGAAGGATGAGACGCCTGTATATAGTCAGCAGAGGTGCAGATTTTTCATTCCGTGGCTTAAGTGTGTTTGGTGTAAGGTGACATGGTTCAGAAGCATCTTCATGGGCTGACAGATAGGATGCAGTCGGCAGATTGGAGCTGTTCTGCATCTCAAATGGCTTCAGGTGTGCTCAGGGCACTGTGCTAAGCCCTAGGCAGCACAGTCAGTGCAGGGCAGCCCTTACATTCACACCACATGCCTTTCAGCCCTGTCCAAAACTTTCTGTCTTCAGTTGTCCCCTGTTGTGGAGGCAAAATTTTTCCTTCTGTCTTTAGTAATTACTTGTAGCTCATTTGAAGAGAGAAACTTTGAGCTATTCTTTTTTAAAAATTGTCATTCTGTTTTTGAAGACACTTAAATTCGTACAGGAGACAAGCAGGCAGACCTTTTCAAAGCTGACCTGAGAGAATGGGCCAGGTCTAGTTGAATGGTTTTTGGTATGCAAAAAAAAATTGCCTGATACATGCAACCACGTATCTGGTTGTTTTTTTTTTCTATAGCTGCATTACTTGAGTTTCTCATACTTGTAATTTTTGACTTCTCTGTTTTTCAGATTGATTTAGATGTAGTTTTTTAAGTAGTCCTTGGTAGGTGTGATGTGCTTACTTCCAAATAAGTGTAATTTGAAATGCTGAGACATTGAAAATACTGAAGGCAAAGTGTAGAAAAAGAAGAACAAGTCTTTCTCCTCAAATGTATGTGTCATGCTCAGCGACCGAACAAGGAGCAATGGGCACAAACTGGACACAGGAAGTTCCATGTAAACGGGAGGAAAAACTTCTTTACTTACGTCATATCTTTACAGCAGTTTTAGAAGGTGCAGGAGAACTGAGTTGTTCTTCCGTGTTTTATAACTAAAATGCAGCCTTTCCAGTGAGCGGACAGTCAGACCTCCAGTATTTCCTGTCTTGTCCTTGTCTAAAAGGATGTGATCAGTGTTACAGCTTTACCTGGACCTAATTGGTCTGGTAACTGAGCTTCTGCTATTTTTGATCAGTATTTCTGGACTTTACCATCAGATGGGTTTTCTTTGTATGTTACCGCTGCTTTAAGCTTGGTTTACGATGCTTTCCTGTTAACATCTGAAGAGCTATTATTTTGTCATCCTTATCTTTCCTTATGCCCTGCCTGTTCCCTGTTACTTGCAGATCGTAACTTATTGTCTGTCCAGGGAGGTGATCGTCTGTGACTAATTGCCTTTTCTCACTTTATTACCTTGTTCTTCAAATGTGTATAAAGACAGACCAAAATACGTGTTTCTCCAGTTAGTTAAATTTGTGACAATTCCTTATTATATACTTATTTTCTGATATATTGCATACCTTTCCATTTTTATTTGAATTTTTTGAATCTACCTTGTGTGAAAATGGCTATATAATGCCTTACGTAGTAGAGCCCAATTTTAATGAGGTCTTTCAACCCTGCATAATATGTAGGTTGCTCCAAAAGTAATGCCTCCTACTTATTTCTATGGAAACAACATCAGATACAAATAGCACGGTAATACCGCTTGATAGAGTGAATTCTCAGCTACAAAACTCTATTTCTTCAACATAGTGACCACCATTAACTATGCGTTGTTGCCAGCAATGAACAAGACCCTGCATGCTGTGCTCGTAAAAATCTGCACCTGCAAAGATGATCCCTATTTCACAGCTACTATGATGACATCATTACTAGGAAAATGTTGCCTACATGATCCAGCTTCCATTGTATTAATATCCACGGTTTGGTCTCTGTAGACATTCAGCAAGTGTCAGTGAATGTCAACAGGTTCATTTTTTTTCTGCATGAAGGAATTCAGTGACATACCTTCACTTCATCGGTACTTCAACATCAGACACCATTTTGTCAGACTGCCCCTCTGCTGCCATCTGTCACACGGCAACAAAATGTAGTGGAATATTTGTGGGAAGGTTCAGCCTCTACTGCCATTAGAATGTCTGTTTAGATGTAATATAAATTCCTGCTTAGTATTCTGCTTTATGGTATGTGACAGCAAATTGTAATCAAAACTTTTTATTTTCCAGATGACTGTATTTCTTGTCTCCACACTTCAGGAGGGACATGCATGTTTAGGATCCTAACTACAGGAACATCAAAATGCCTTATCTCGAACATCCAGCTTATCCACCAGCTACTCTCCTTTGCTTGGAAAGTTTGGTGCCTTGTCGAGAATCCCAAGTGTCCATGTTGCTGTCGATATTTGGAGAGGTAGTGCTTTCTGCATTGTGTATTTGAGTGGAACAATGTTGTTTTGTTATCTTGGAGTAAAAGTGGAGTTTTTGTGATGTTATTATGAATGTAGTTTGGTTACATCTTGTTTCTTTAGTTACACATCTTTAACATCAGTGTTTGACTGATAGGTTCCAGTAAGTTTGAAGGTTGAAAACTTCATTTGTAGCTGAATGGAACCACAAAAACTTACAAAAGTTAGTGCCTTGCTCTCTCTGAAGCCTTGTTTCTCCGTGGTAGTTCCTGGTATTAGCTTTGTTCCAAAAATGGAACCAAGTCTGTCTTTCTCCCTGGTCTTAAGTTCTGGGGTACTTTTTTTTTTTTTTTTTTTTAAGTGACAGCATAGAAATTCTATTTGCTCAACTGTTATATTTGCCTGTCTGAATTTTAGGTACATGATTCTTAGTAGTTCTTTTGCCGTCCATAAGATTTTGTAGTGCTAAAGAAAAGCATCTTGTATTTGTAGAAGTTATGACAATGTAGAGGTTGCCTGTTTGCCCTTGCCTGAAATTTGTTTGTTAGTTAATCAATTTGAATTAAGAGCCTACTGTTTTTCTATTCACGTGCTCCTATTTAAATTTTCTTTCATGAAAAATGTGTCCTCACGTTACAGCAGTTTCACAGGTAGCTTTATGTGACATTTGATTCATGAGACTTATTCTCTTAGCATTTCAGTGATCATGGTATCAATGTAATCATGGTGTCAATGTTAATTGGCATATTTTATAGTTAATACCTCAGTTTTGAGGATAAGTTTTTTTTGTGGAAAACTTCATTGATAAATCCGCTGTTGAAAACAAGCAAACAAAAAAAGCCAACAGAACAAAGCAGAAGAGGTATCAAAATAGCAACAATTTTCTTCTTAAACTTGTTTTTCTCCCTAGCGTCAGCAGTTGAGTTTTCCATCCATCTTTATCTATGGACATACATCTAGCGGAAAGACTTATGTGATGAAGACTCTTCTAAACACATTACAGGTAAGTTTGTTTACACGTGATACTGAATTTAGGACTTCGTAATGGAGGGGTGATAAAACATGATTACTCAGCCGAGCGTTTGCTTTCCCAGAACAGTTTGTTTCCTCAGCCATTTCTGCCTTCTTGATTTTTTTTTTTCCCCTCTAATTACTGTGAAATAGTACATATTAAGATAGAACATGTCATAATAACTTCTAGGAGAAGTTTAAAAGGGGGGAAAAAAGCAGCCAGTTTTCTTCCTCTCTCTGAAATGGTTTTAACCTGCAATAGCCTCTCAATGACAAGGGATTACTTTTGTATTGCAGTGTACCATTTTTCTATCTTCTAATTCTCCTTTAATATTTTGTTTGGATATTTAAAAAAAAAAAAACAACTTATGGAAGTTTCACAAATGTAATTTCAGTGATACTCGAATGTCCTAGCAATGTCTGTGGACATGTGTTGCAAAGCTGTTCCTAGCCTAAAATGTTGGGGACCAAGTGCTGGAGCAGCTGTGGGAGAGGATGTGGAACAGTATGAAGAGTTTGCCAAAGTAAAATTTTACTTTTTGTTAACAAACTAATTTCAGTTATGTTCAGTTGGATGTGCATAATCTCTTTAAATGTAGTCCTAAAAGCTTGAACTTCATACAGTCATTAGCATTCTAAGCAAAGGTACAAGCCATATGCTTGCTGGAAATTTAAAAAGGAAAAAAATAGTAATGAAATTATGAAAATCACAGTTGAATACAAGGCTGCTGCCATTTGTTCTGATACTTTTGCACATTCAAGGAGAACATTGTATTCATCGTAGCATATTTGGTTTATTCCAGTCAGCCTGCTTGTAGATGCAGGAAGATCTTCACTTTGGAAAAATACAGTTCCATAGATCTAAATTCTTGAAGCAAAGTTGCATAGGACTAATTGTTTTGGTTTTTCTAGATCTTCCAAACACAGCTTTATGTGCATCATACATTAAAAACCACAGTAAAGCATTATGCTATTAGCTGTTTTTAACATAAGGAAAATCAATTATTTAGACTATTTCTGTCAAAATTTTAGAGCAACTGAATGCCTTGAATAAATGTTTGTAATGGTGTTGTAGCTGGATGGCTAACAATAAGTGAATTATGTCAACTAATTGGAATCAACACATTTTTTCAGGACAAGGAGCATATAAATGCAAAGCAAAATTCGCATCAAGCATTCCTGCTTTCTAAGTAAAATCATCTTGATTTGAAATTGCTTAATGCCATATAAATAATCACAGAAAATAAATATATAAGCACATTTTTCAGACTTAAAAAATCCTAAAAGAAGATCCAAACTTATTTTTGTATTAAAAGTATTGACTTTGAATTTAACTTCTTGACATTAACATTTTACCTATCCTATGTATTTATTTTCTTCATTAATTTTAGAATCATAAGTAGATACCGTAACCGTTTCACTGTCGTTTTTGTTATATTAATATAATGTATTTTAAAGATATGGTCCTTCCTGTTTAGAGTCTTGGCTTTGATACTTTCAAAATTTAAACAGTGTATTTGTTGTGATATATAGAATACTCTTTCAGAATTCAACCTCTGATGTGCCAGGAAAAATAGGTGCATTCTTGAGGTGTGTTTCTGTTTTACTAAGGTCAACATTGCCAGACTTTTTACTCATGAGATGGATCTTATTCTCATGCTGGTACTGTTGCTTTTCTTCTTGAATGAATATCACTGTCAGAAATGTTCTTCAGCTTCAAAATCCTTTGGATTCCAACCGTTTTCTAAGTGGGTAGGAGTAGATATTAAGTAGGTCAAAGCTGGACTGAGAAGACACGTTCGCGGAAACTCAGTGTACAGTTTTGAGTTTTGGATCTTATATTCCTAGAAACAGGATCTACAACTTATATTCCCTTCAACTGTTAGGGTAGAAAACTGCTTTAATGGTGTCCACTGGGAGATGAGTTGTATTCCTGGTGACTTTTACTGGAGTCCGTATGTGTTACTAACTGGTGGACTTTGTCAGGAATAGATTTATTTCACTTGCAAGGACCATAGGCAGAGAAATCTACTCCTTAAGGATCTTGGGCACTGTTATTTCTGAGGATCTGAACTACACGGTAGTCGTGAGCCATTGTGACTGAATGCATGCTTCTCATGAAAATGCTTGTCTTGAGGAATGATATAGATAGGAACAGCCTGAAGTCCATTTTAGTCCTTACTGGATCAGTGTTGGCAGAAGATTTCTAAAGTATTAGGTTCTTGCCACATCTATAGTCCTTTCTTTTTTTTTTTTTTAGCAAACATGCTTTTCCATGGTAGTTTTACTCATTCTTCTAGTATTTCTCAAAACAAGTTTTAAAGTTCTCCCAAGTTGAAGGGTGTCGTTACGGAAGTCTCTTAAATCTGTTAGTGCATATGCTTTTGTCAGTCAAGTACTTCAGGTATTTAAATCCAATGACAGATCCCTATATCATGTTGGAACCATGTTTGAATTCACAGAATTCTTGTCCTCATAGCTCTATTCTTCAGACTTGTTTAGTGTGTACATATTGCAGATATGCAGAACTGTTTTTTTTTCATAGTATCATAGAATCTCCAAGGTTGGAAGAGACCTACGAGGTCATCCAGACCAACCATTCACCTACCACTAATAACCCCACTAAACCATGTCTCTCAACGCTATATCTAAACGTTTCTTGAACACCTCCAGGGACGGTGACTCCACCACCTCCCTGGGCAGCCCGTTCCAGCGCCTGACCACTCTTTCAGAAAAGTAGTGTTTCCTGATGTCCAGCCTAAATCTCACCTGGCGCAACTTGAGGCCATTCCCTCTTGTCCTGTCACTAGTTATAA
Source organism: Numida meleagris (assembly GCF_002078875.1). Lineage (NCBI taxonomy): Eukaryota > Metazoa > Chordata > Aves > Galliformes > Numididae > Numida > Numida meleagris. The sequence continues at coordinate 13,185,549 of NC_034409.1, read as the reverse complement.
GAGAGGAGTTCCTTTCATTTACTGTACCTTTCATTTACCTTTTTGATTGCGTTCCTTTCGTTTCCTGTAGAGAAATTCTCTGCAGAGAAAGCAGGAAACAGTGGCCACAACCTTTTTTTGTGTCGATTTGAACACTGTTAGAATTGCAGCATAACCATTAGACAGCCAGGTAGGTACTGGAAAGGAGTAGGATTTAACAAGAAACTTGTTGGTCAGAATTTTCTATTGCTAAATATAGGCATTTCCTACATAATGCGGTGTTGTGAATCCATTCTAAAACACATAGCTTTCTTTCTGCCATGGTAGTGGTGAAGCACTTTAAATAAATGCTTTTGGAGACCTAGCCATTTTCTTTTAATAGTGCTAAACATTGCAAGAATGCTTTCGATATGTTGAGTATATGTCTATATGAAAACATATATCTATATTTGCCCACATCTGCTGAATCATATGCTGTGTATTGTATTTTAAGTAGGAAGACTGGAATGAAGTACTTTTTTACACACACACACACACACACACACACACACACACACACACGCTTTTACATAGACTATATATAAGGTACTTAATATAGTTATATATTAACAGATATATATGTAGTCTGTCTACATATGCACTCCTTACCAGAAGTTTAATTTTGCAAAGAATACATACATATTCCAATGACTAATGTTTTCCAGAGGTTTTCATATTCTGTGTTAATAAAAAAAAAAAGCATACACTTTAGCAGAGTATGGAACCGTGCAAATTACCTATTTCTTAAAACGCAAAGTTACTAGAAAATAACCTGTTTTTGCCTTTTGTAGCTTTGAAAATTGGTGCTGTTCTGTAGTCCTTCATCTGTTCTGTTTATAGACAATTGACCATAACTTTTCAAAATTGTTAAACTGATATTGATAAGGACTTTTTATGGTTTATCATACCAGAGTATGACATACTCTGTATTTCACATGCTCTTTGCTCTGAAAAGATCTGGTTTTCTAAAAATATTCTGCACAAGCGGGCTTATCACATGTCTGATACAGAATCTTACGCTTCATCTTAGGGTCATTTGTATGCAATGAATGCCAAAAGCACTGAGTAATTTTGAAGAGTGTGCTGCTGGATTACTTTCTTATATTATAAATTTGAGAAGTTCATGCTATCCAGACGCTGTAGTTTGTAATGGGTTGTTTTATGAGACTGTAATTTGTTCTGATTGTCTTTTCTTTGATCAAAATGCTGTTTGGTTTTCTTACTGTGTTTTGCTCTTAAAAGCGAAATTTTAAAACGTAATTGTAAGGTACACCGCATGTTTCATACGAGGATTTGTGAGATCTCTCTCCGCATTATGGTATGGAATAGTTTGAATAGAACTAATAATTACCTAAGTAATTATTTGTCTATGGCAAGGTTTTTTTTTGGTTTATGCTCTCTCTTCTGTTGGCAGTGTTTGGTTTCTTTCAGTGCTTCATATGGAAGGGAAAATTGATTTTGGAGTATTTGTATTGAATAACCACTATAAATACAGTATAGAAATGAAGTTGGATATTTTTATCCCCTCCAGCTTCCTCATGTGTTTGTGAACTGTGTGGAATACTTTACTTCACGACTTCTTTTAGAAGAAATTCTCATCCAGTTGCAAAACCATTCTTCTGAAACAAAACAAGAATCTCCCGTGCCTTGTGATACCTTCAATGACTTTGTGCGTCTGTTTAAACAAGCTGTTGTCAATCAAAATCTTCAAGATCAAACAGTATATGTTGTAAGTAATTTAATTTTAGTGCTTAGGTTTTGTTTTGCTCACGTGGATGTAACTGTCAATAATTTGTATGTGAGATGTATGTATTAGAACAGTTTTCACAAAATTTTTTTCTGGACCTTGTTCAGAATCCGTTGATACTGAATAGATTAAATTAAGTCTCTTGTAATATTATCTTTAGAGAGCCTATATTTGTTTCATAATTAAGTCACACCCAGCTACTTCTTTGTGAAGAAGATAATTTCAGACATGAGAAGGCAAAAGCGAGCAGCAGAGATGAAGTGCATTATGGAGCGCACAAATGACAACCATTTGTTGGCTAGAGTAGATTGAAGTCAGAAGTCATACTAAGGAGTTAAAATGTACAATTTCTTCTGTAAATGTAAAGATCTTGTGTGTTTAGACTTGTTGCCCTCAGAGACGAGAACTGAGGTTTTAAAATTGAGATGTCAAAAAAGGTCGTGCAGTGAAAGAGTCGATGACCTACTCAACTGGAAGAAACAAGCAGTCTGCGGAAGAGAATATGAGAACTTAGATCACAAGTGAGATTGAATCAGTGTAGGACTAGAGCGCTAGTACTTTTTTCTGTGGTTGTCTGACTACTTTGTGTAGTAAATATTTGCAGACAACACTGACAGCATAGGTTGTGCCAACAGAAGAATACTGAAATAAATATGAAGTTTTTCTAGTTCTCGCTTAGTTGAATAAATTCTATTAGTGTGGTGATATGTAACTATATATGTGCATACGTAGTAAACCTACAAAATACATGGTCTGAATTTTCAGCACAGTATTAGGAATTAAATAATTTATTAAAAGAGATCAAATTCATTATTTATTAAAACGTGAAAGTGACTCAAGATTGGAAGTCTAATCACCTGGGATTATCACTTTGCATGTTTCTCAGAGTAGTTGAAGAGTGTGTTGCTTTGCTTTTTTGTAGTCAAACAAGAAGTTCAGAATTACACAGAAAATTCAACATTCTGTTTCACAGGTTATAGTTAAAGATGTTTTTATATCCATTAAAAAAATACTTAACTATATATTGTGTTTAAGGAAAGCAGTGCTAACTGATGAAGCACATGAAGCTGATTAAAATTTACTCTTCAAAAACTGAAAAAAAACAAAACCCCAAACCAATACTTAAAATATACCATCAACTACTTAAAGATGGTTCAATTTAGTATACGGACAAAAAAAGTGGTACTGACATCTTTCAACAATTCCACAAAAACAAAATTTAGCACTAAAGTAAGTGATAGGAAATTTCACAAAATATATAATAAATCCTTCTTTTCAACTGAATATTTGAATTTAAAAAAAACTTCTGCGTCACTGAAGAATGCATCAAGTGTTACATTAAAATTATTATTGATCTGGAAATCAGAATGCTCCTGAAGCATTAAATACCTGGAAAGTTTCAATTGTTTCGGGTAAATAGTTGCTGAATCAGAAGAATCAAGTATTAAATTAGTATTTCAGTTCTGTTCTGCATGGGAACAGGCAGGAACGCAGGAAATCAATTCATGTATATTAACCCGCGTCATCTGGGTTTATGGTAGAATGGTTTAAATTGAGAGTGATAGAAGACCGATGTGCTGGTAACACGAACAGGCAAAGCTAATTTATTCTATTTCATTTTGGTACTAAATAATCTAATGTTTCAGCCCAATTAATTCAGAGTGAATTAAGATAAATGTTTACTCTCAAGCAAAGGCTCTGAATGCTTCTCTTAACTCAAGCATGGGTGCTTTATGCTTGTGATTACTTGCAAAAAAATTAATTTATGACTATCTGAAAAAATAGAGCAGATATAACTTCTATTCATGTGTACATCTACAGTATTTAGCACTTCACAGAAGTAAGAAGCTGCAATTTTAATGTTACTTGACAGTCATTTGTAAAATGTACTTAAAAAAAAAAACATGACAAATTTGCTTTAAAACTAAATAATAAGGAACATGTAGCTTTATAGGCCTGCGTTGGCCATTTCCATGAAAGATACCACGTATTCCCCAGGCCAGTGTCACAGTGTATTTTGTATGCTGTGAATAAAAAGTCTATGTTGTTTTCCCATTTAGGTGAAAAGTACAATGTACTTAAGTCAAGAGCTTAAAGCTTGGTATTCAGTATTGCCTGTTACTGGGTCTGAGAAGGAGTATTTTGTTAGTAACAATATTGTGAAGCAATTTTGAGTAAATCCAGTCAGCTGTCTTCATCCCTGAAGTTGGTTATTATATGAACCAGATACAGATGTCAATATAAAATCACGTTGTATTATAGTTTTAAGTAAAGTCCCAAGAATCTCAAACTATTATCTCAGAGATAATCCCACTTTCTTTTTTTCAGTTTTATTTTGAAATACCCGTTTCATAACATGTTCTTTAGTTGTCCACATAAAATTATTTTTCTTATTGTGAACAATAGAAACAATAGATGTTTTAATATTTGGATGTGGTAAAAGGCTAGACTAATGCAATATTCCAGAGACCAATAGTTTCTCTTTGAACAGCGGTAATTCAGAGGAAGTAACGAACTTCAAAACTTACATTTTTATAGTGAGTAGTGAATAGAATACAAAAGAAATGATTGTTCTCCTTTTTTCATTCCTGTCAAGATTGTAAGAATACGGGGAGTAAGTTTTTTTTTTTCTAAAGGATGGCCATCAATGTTTTTATGCTCCTGTTTTTTTCCATGTAGGCTCAAATGTGTAGTTGTTTAGATAGTGTTCCTTGTTTGAGCTATGTGTACACAACGTATCTGTTAGTGCTACAGCAGGCTGGCATAAAATACAATTTTGTAAACTTCTGGGCTATGAACCATGGTAAGAAAAGTTTCTCTCAAAATTCAGTTGTATGAACTCCAGGTGTTAGCTAGTTGAAGATACTAAGTAGTAGCTCTTAATTATTTCGGAGATATAATTTAATAGCAGTAAAAGACAACTCTCCTACTGTAAGCATGTTAATATAGAGTTGAAATAATACCTAGTTTTTGATAGAAGAGTAATTTGGAGAAAATTGAGATTTCAGTGGTTATAAATAGTATTACAATTTTCTTGACTGACGTATGTACTTCTTAATTCTTGCAACCGTAATGTATAAGAACATAGCTTTTCTGGGTATTGTATCTTTTGTTTGAAAGGCAGAGCAGCTTGAGCTTTCTGGAAGCACATTTGAAGCAATAATCTCTCTGATGTTCCCTTCTTAAGGTGACTTCCTACTTATTTCCTGTTCTGTCTAAGAGCTATTGGTGAAATGTGTCTCTAGCAGTTGAGAATGGATTTCAGGTCAGCATAGGAGGTCAGGTTAACATTGTCTGTGTAATTAGATTATTATTTTGTTAAAGGTACTGGATCGGGCAGAGCAGCTAAGGGAAATGGAAGCAAACATCCTGCCAGCATTTCTAAGACTTCAAGAATTGGTGAGTATCTCAAGAAAAGAAATAGCATATGTTTCCTACATTAAAAACAACTGCACGTGAGATATGTCTGTCTAGGCTCATCATGAAAAGTGATTCCTTAGATTAGAAAAGCTGCAAGGTTGGTTTGTCTGTTTGTTTGTTTTCTGGAAAATAAGCAATGGCAGTGGTCAAAACCAGAAAGTAAATCAGAATTTAAATATCTTAGCCTTCAATATGAGCAAACAAAAGTAAAGTTTAGTAATACCTTCTGATGCTGATGCCAGATATGTAGCTGTCTTTTCAGAAGAATAATGTAAATTCTTCAGAAGAAGAATGTGAATTTTTTCTACACTTCATTTAAACTTCTGTAGTAACTACCAAAAAAAAAAAAAAGGCAAAAAAAAGGAAGACTGTGATCTGTCAGGCAAAAGTTCAACACAGGTCCTACATACTCTGTACCAACAATAGATAAATAAAAAAAATCCAACCCTTCTAGCATTTGTGGATGTTAGTGTGGGGATCCAAAGTCTACATTTGAGTCAGGCTGACTCAGGGAGTTCAATCAAATAGAGTGAATTCAGCATCAGAAGCATGAATTTACAACTCAATAAATTCTGTTTTCCTCAGTTTTCTCCCACGTGAAACTTCAGACCGTTTCTTGATGGCCTTGTCAGAACTGTATAAACTATTTGGTTGTGGCTGGACCTGCTCAGCTCAGCAGCTGAGAATGTGCTTGATGTTGGCAGAAGGATTTTACATTTCTACTATAATCATGCCATAGTATGTTTCTGATTTGGACTTAAACTCTGTATCTTGTCCTCTTTCACTTCTGAATATCTTCCAAGGGATAAGCCTATTCCTTGGAAGAAGTCAAAATGGTGTATTCTCAGAAAATAAATAGAAAACAAAACCAGAAAATGGTGGTATTTTGAAATATCTGAACAACTAAATAGAGGACTTTTTTTTTGTACCTCAACAACTTGTATATGCTAGTCAGTAATTTTCTGGTGATACTGATTTCACTATTTACTGAATGAAGTCTCATTCACAGCTGTGTTTTTAATCTTGGCAGCTGATATGTTTTTTCTGGCCCTTCTTGTCTGTTTTGCCCATATTGTGGAGTTTGCTGCCCTGAAGCAGAAACAAACTGACAGAATAAATGAGGGAAGTGTAGCCCCTGCTGTTCAGGGACCAAAAAAGCATATGATTTTTTTTAAAATATGCTAAAGCAGCATCTTCACGTTCAAAAGTAATCTCCAAATAAGTTTGCTAGCTTTTCTGAATGCTGATATCCTAGTTTCTGTATTCTGAACTGAGATGCTGTAAAACTCTTGTGCAGGGAGATGAATGTAATAGGGGCAAACTTACTTCATCATTTACTTTCATGCTTAGGAGGCGAGGGTCTTCATTAGTGGTCAAGGATTTTGTGGGAACAGGGCATCATTTGTGAAGAATGGGTCATACGATGCTTGATTTCTGTGAGGATTATGGTGGAAAGGACTTAGGTTTTTCATATTTGGAAGGTCTGTCAGGAACTGAAATGAAAAAACTGTATAGTTTTTTTCTTAGCTAAAATGGTGTGAGATCTGGGATAGGAAAAGGGAAGAAAACCAGGCAGAAAAGTGATCTCATTAAAAGGAAATAGATGAATACAAGCTGAGAAAGAAGAAACAATAAAGAATGTTGGTGGATATCATTTTAGCAAAAAGTGGGAATTTCAGAGAGAGACTAGCACTTAAACTTTTCAAGTCATTCACAACTCATATTAAACACATATCATTAAGGGTTTCGAAGGAGCTCTTTCTGGTATTTTTCTGTAGACAGTGTCTTGGAGTTTAAACTATAGACTTTGGCATTCTTAGAATATAGTGAGAACTGCATTCAAGCACTGTGATGTGACAAAAGGAAAGAGGGGCAATTTTCAAAAATCTTCTGTTCCTACTCACCACCTGACCTTTAAAATTAAGTACTAGCTTGGTTTCAGAATGATCTGAGCTTTCTTTTCGCTTCTTAACTCTTCCTGTGTGTTCTGAAAGTCTTGATTTGATGACCAGCATAAATTGCTGCCTTAACTCTACTAAACTGTGGATGGATGGAATGTGGTATTTTCTAGTACTAGAGCTCTGTCACACCAGAAAGCTTACATGTCAATGAAATGACAAGAGATAAAGATGAGAATCTTCAAATGTATGACTTGCTTAACTAGGCTATCTGAAGCTTTATTATGATAGTAATTTGTATTAAACTGTAAGTTTCATTTTTTGTTTGCTTATTATTTGGAACAGAAGAGTCACAGTGGTCTTTTTTTTCTCATTGGCGTTATAATATGCAATGTTTTTTTCTGTTCATCTGTTACTTTTTTTTTTCCCCCCTCTTTGTAGACTGACAGAAATGTGACAGTTATCTTGCTTAGTGAAATAGTATGGGAAATGTTCCGACCAAATACTGGATGCTTTGAGCCATTCATCTTGTATTTTCCTGATTACAGCATAGGTAATATAATGCTTGAATTTGCTTTTTGGGGATTGAATAACACTTTGTCGAAAACATTGGAAATGTTTTTTTTCAATATTTACCAATATGCCTTTTCTGAATCTGCAAAGCATATTAGCTACTGAAAAGCAGAAGACTGTATTCAATCAACCTCTAAAATACTTCTCTTTCTTCTCTTAGTGGAACATCGAAAAATAACGTTTGTCTTCCATCATACTTGCTAGTCCTTTCAATTACAATGATTTTTTGGTAGTTTTTGTTTTTAATGGGAATTGTTTTTCCACTTAATTTAAAATGTATTCAGTTTATTAAGCTGGTTTTAGATAAGCCAAACTTACTTATGTTTAAATAGGACACCTGCAGAAGATCTTGTCTCAGAATCATCCCCCAGAATATTCTGCGGATTTCTATTCTGCGTATATAAATATTCTGCTTGGCGTCTTCTACATGGTCTGTAGGGACCTCAAAGAACTTCAGCATCTGGTGAGAAGAACTCTTAGTGTTTGTTGTTGTTGTCATTGTTGTTTATTTGCTTGTTTTCCCAATAAACTCTGACAAGTCTAGATTTATTACTGAATATGGTAGCACAAAATGCCATTTTCCTAAAGATCCATGGCAAAATTTGCAATTGTTCTGGTGGCTGTAAAGGGTTTCCTGTGCTACATAGTGTCCAACCAGTCACAGAGAGGACAAAACCTGTATTAAAAAAATGTCAGTCTGTATGTGATTCAACCAGCCTGGATCTTCTCTTGATCTTGTCTCTACTCAAACCATTCCACAATATCAGAGTGACTGAGTGCACTAATCCAAATATTTTCACCTGCTGTGATAAGGAGATGTGTCAGATAAAGTTTTTATGGCTACTGCTAAGAATGGTAGAAGCAACTGTAGCAGCTCCGGCAGTTTTTGAAGAACAGCTCTGTTACAGACTTAGGTATGAGCGTGTTTTTTTAGTAGTAGTAATGATTTTACTCTTTCAAGCTCCTTTACTCTTCAGATTCTTTTTATATGTAGTTATATGGATTTGAATTTTGTACGCTGCTAGTGTGCACTTTGGTTATCCTTAATAGACTCTGTTGTATTTGTTTCCTGAACAATTCAGAATATTCAGTAGAACGTGAGGCAGTTGCGTTCAATATATGAAAGAGTAACTTCAAGTGAGTGGTCTCAGATAACCGTTGCGTGCCCAGCTACAAGTTATATGGTTTCCTATGTTTATTAAATGCAGTGTGTCACCCAACATTGTTAATACTTCTTCATTATGGGAAATTTGATTTAAAATTTTAAACAACCTCTTATATTTTTCAGTAGTGTAAAATTTCCCCTTGATTTGCTTCCTACGGAGGATTTTAAGGTACCTAAGCTGTTGAGCAGCAACAACACACTAGAGCTCTGCACAATTTTACATAAACATAGCATTTTAATTTGAATCGAAGGTCTAGAGAAGTTACAGCTGACAGAAATATTTTCATTGTCCTTCTGTTGAATTAAAAATAGGTGAGTCAAATGCTCTTGCAATATAATAAGATGTGAGGGAATAAATATGTTGAAAGTATTCTGTAAAAAAGAGTTTTAACCAGGTGCAGTTGAGAAATGTAACAGCAAACAATAAAGATAAATTTAAAAAAATAGACACGCACTTGACGGTGACCTTTGCATAGGAAAAGCTGAAAAGCAATGCTAATTATTATCTTAGTTATTATTGTTTAAGTAAATATAGTTACTGTGTACAAGGAAATTTTTCTTGTAGAGAGAACTCACTGAAATTTCAAAAATTTATTGTGCTCAGTGGTTACAAGTAACAAACAGATTTTGCCAGTGAGGTGATCTGAATGTTCCACTTGCATTTCCAACAGGAAAATATGTCTAAGTTTCAACAGAACCTGTCTATTAACTTTAAAAGCTTTATATTTAGATGAGCTTATCACTCCATCAGACATAGTTGTTGCAGGGCCAGCAGTAGCGCCGCTGGTGTAGTGGTATCATGCAAGATTCCCATTCTTGCGACCCGGGTTCGATTCCCGGGCGGCGCAGGAAGTTTTTTTCCCTTCAGCGGTAGCACGGATTTAGCAAGGGGAGCTCATGCCTGACCAACCTGATAAGCTGCTATGATGAAAGGACCGGCCTGATGGATGTGGAGAGGGCAGTGAATATTGTCTTCGAGGACACCAGTAAGGCCTTTGACACTGTCCCCCATTGTGTCCTCATAGACAAGGTGTTAGAATATGAGCTGGATGAGCAGAGAACGAGGCGGATCAAAAACTGACAGAGTGGCTGAGCCCACAAGAGGGTAATAAATGGTGCAGAGTCCAGCTGGAGACCCTCCCCTCTCAATATAGCCCTGTTTAAAATCTTCATTAATGATCTAAATAGTGGAGCAGAGTTTGCCCTCAGCAAGTTGGCATATGAATGACACAAAACTGAGAAGCCTGGCTGCCATCCCTTTACTCAGCTCTGGTGAGGTCACACCTCAAGTGCTGTGTTGAGTTTTGAGTCCCTCACTGCAAGAAAGACATGGAGGCCTGGGAGCATGTCCTGAGAAGGGCAGTGAAGGTGTTGAGGGTTCTGGAACACAAGTCTTATAAGGAGCAGCTGAAGGATCTGAGATTGTTTAGTCTGGAGAAGTAGAAGCTCAGAGGAGACCATATGCTGCTCTATGCCTGTGTGAACAGAGGTTGTGGTGAGGTGGGGATTGGCCTCTTCTCCCATGTAACTTGTGATAGGACTAGAACGAATGGCCTCAAGTTGTGCCAAGGAAGTTTCAGGTTGGATATTAAGAAAAACTTCTCAGAAAGAGTGGTGAGGCACTGGAACAGGCTGACCAGGGAGGTGGTTGAGTCTCTGTCCCTGAAGATGTTTAAGAATCATTTAGGTGTGGTACCCAAGGGACATGGTAGAGTGGGGAAATGGTGGTGGTAGGTAGACAGTTTGACTACGTGATCTTGGAGGTGTTTTCCAACCTTGGTGATTCTATGATTCTAAGTATCGTGTGAATGACTCTGTAGTATCTAGTATAACCTATGAATAGGTATGTTATTATGCATGATTATTAATAACATATTCTAGAATGATATTAAATTTATGTGTTGAAGATACTGCCTTGAGTTCTGTATATTAGCACAGAGATTTAGTAAGATTCAGTAGGACAAAAGGAGAATGAATTGTGAAGACTGTCATTTCACAATATTCTGTGTGCCATATACTTGACCATTTCAGAAAAGATTGAGATTAGATCCTTGTCAAAATTCCCACATTTTTATCTTAGAGAAAAGGAATTTGTGTGAATATGTGAATGTATTAAGACAGTTCGTATAAATCATTTCTGCTTGTCTATTTTAAGTACGTTGCTTACTTCTGAACATGTTGAACTGCATCTAGACTCTATAGCTTACTTCCAGTAATCATTTTTGAATTGAAAGAAAAATGTTTTTAATTCCATTTATAATATTTAGTTACGTTATTTAAAAAAAAAAAAAAAGATTACAGCCTTTGAGTACAGAAAACAGATCTTGCTGCCAACCAAGCTGATTGCTTCAGCTTATATTTAATCTGCAGAAATGTTGTGACACTTCAGAGTAGAATATTTGGAAGTAAAGCAGCATAATTATTGACGAGAATAATTGGTTTTGTAATCAAAACCAATGAATTATGCCATGTTTTGTATTCTGTAGGTAGATCAAATGTATGATAACCTTCTTAATGTGTTATAATTTTTACTTTCTGTAGGCAGCACTCAATTTTTCTAAATACTGTGAACCAGTGGTCAGAAGAGAAGGTAAGCTTCTTTCCTTAATTTGAGCACGTGTTTGAGTGTGTAAATGTCTTCCTGTTGACTTCCTGGAAGAATGTTTTGATCCTCATTTTGTTCATTTTTCTGGTCACAGCAGTATCACTTAGACCAGTTGCACCCAGTAGGTAACAGTTGCAATAGAAGCGGATTAAGGTTTCTGGTAGTGATGTTTTGAGGAAATGAGAGGGAAAATACTTTGAAAACTGGCTACTCTCCTGTAAAATGTTCTCCTCTCTCAAGCGGCAGCGCTTCTAAGAAGTAGTGACAAAAGTCATTTGTCTATGAATAGACTCAGAAGAAAGTAAAAGCAGAGGTTCTGTCAAACTGTCCCAGAGTTTATCAGGATAACCACAGAGAAACATCCTTGCATTGTATTATGTGCATGCAAATGTGTAACTGTAAGGCAGCGTTTAGATTTACAGTGTTAGTTTGTGTCCTGCCTGCGACTGTTCAGATGCTGTAGATGTGGTTTGTGTTCCATGAGTTAGACATTTAAGAGAGTTTTATTTTGGCTTGGTGCAGCAAAAGAACGTGACACTCGTAAGCTCTGGAAAAATATTGAACCTCATTTGAAGAAGGCAATGCAGACAGTTTACCTCCGGGAAATATCCAGGTATTTTTCTGTGATTTCTTTTTCTGTTTTTTTTAACAAGCTTTCTTCCTAAATATTTACTTTGTCTCAATTAACTTTAATGGACAGTGTATCTTTTTTCCTGGATAGAATCTTTACTCTTTAACCTGCATTTCTTTCTTGCCATAAAATGTTAAAATAAGATACCTTATTTTTAAGGAGGAATCTTTTAAACAAATCTGTATTCATACTCAGTACTGATCTTTGTTACACAGTCTACTCGCAATCTTCTTAACTTTTTATATTCTCTTATGTCTTTTCTAATTAGTATGCAATATAAGATGATGATGTAAAATAGCTAGTTTTCCCTCTTAACTATTTTTTTATTTTGAATTTGAATTTTGCTATTTTTTATTATAAATTTCAACTTTTTTCGTAGTGGTTCTAGGATTTACTTTTGCATATCTCTAAGCACCTGAGGAATTAAAATAACCATATTAATTTTTCTGGCCGCAAAACAGTAATTACTCCTGGGTTTTCTTCTAAGTTTAAGTTATGGCGATAGAGTTTTGTTATATGCTGTTGTGCTGCCTGGACCAAGATGAAAATGAAACTTTTTTTCCTACCTTTGAGGTAGACAATGTATGAAATATTGGGTTAATAATTTGGTCGAACAGTCATTACGATTTGAGTACTACATCAGCTCTCATTAAGCTCTTTTTGTAAATGTTAATGGCTCATGGCTGATGAACCTAGTATGTGATAAGAAAATTACGGACCGGAATTCAGCTGAGGGACTGTTCGTGAGGATCTTTAAAAATGCAGTGATACTTTAACAAAGTGTTGTTGTTTGTGGTGTACTAAGTGATAATGTGAAATCATGACACGCTAATAATGTCCTTCCTTAGGGGAAGCTTTAAGGTGAAGATTTCACTATTAAGTGAAACGCCAAGCTGCTTGCAGACATTCCTTTTCACTGTCAAAATGTTTGTCTTGATTTTACCAAAGCTTTTCAAAGAAGAACAACAGCTGCTTCCTTTTCCGTACACAGGCTTCAAAATTCCGGTGTGGAGTAATTTTAGTGTTGTTCTCATTAGGATAAACATGGTTAAGCAAAATAAGATTAATAAAAAATCAGAACTATCAATATTTTTACTTCGTTCAGCTTTGTTTTAAAATGCTGTAGTAATTGGATGGAAAGGAATAGAAACTTTATAATTAGCTTGTACTCAGTTTTACTTTTATACCTTAATATAACATTATATTCTGTATTTTTCATCATTGAAACTTATATTCAATATAGTAAGACTTGATATTCTTAATTATTTTTTTACTGTAGCCTAGCTAGAGTCATATAATTGAACAACCTACTTGGTATTTGTTTATATTTCACTAAAAGAGGATTTTACATGGGAATAACAAATATTACTTCACATACTTGCATTTTCTGTCTTTTAGCTCACAGTGGGAGCGATTACAGTGTGAAGAAGGAGAACTTGGGCAGATAAAAGGTGCCAAATACAGTAACTTTGCAGAAGCTTGTAATGTAAAGTGTATACTCTTCTGTTTGATTTGATCACTGTTGCCTCATAAAGCCTGGCTGGAATTAATGTGGACAAGGATACCTAGTGTTCAGTTATCCTGTTCAGGGAAGTTATGTTTTCTTTGAGAAGGCCTTCCACAAAGAACTTAACTATGTATTCCCCTTCCATGTATCCTAGGAGTGATTTTTCCTAAGGTGCTATTTGGAGTACAAGCAAATTTCATTAAATCAGTATTTCTCCATCTAACAATGGATGAGAAAAGGGCTGACCCCTCTCCTAACTGTAAACCTATGCAAGCCAACTGGCAGAACTGTCTGTGGAGTGAAGTCAGTGTTATACCTGATGCATTGTACTGGTTTACCACATTCCTAAGCAAAACAGATGTCCTATGGCCATCAAATGCTATTTACCACCAGCTTAATGTAATATAACATGCATGCTTTAAAATACTAAATTTTACTGCAGATGTAGTTGAGGAAATAGTGCATGATGCAACATTAGCAGATCAGGTGTAGAAATAGACAGTTGTTATTAAACTGATGTGTCTGCATGTGATTTTTTTTAATTTGTTGTTCCATGCAATCAGTATGCAATACAAAACATTCTCATTTGTAAATTAAAGCTAAAACTTGCTGTAATTTTGTGACTACCTGAAAAGAAATTACTAGCTGTTATCTAGGGTGCTTCTCATCACACTGTGAGCTCTGATTCTCAGCCTTTAAACTTCTTTAATTCCTTCATCTTTATTTGCTGATGTTTGTGGATTAAGCCATAAGGGTAGTAGTACTTTAAAGAACAAGAAACAATTGAAGTAAATACCTGTAAATGAAGAAAGCACAAGAGAGATCTTCTAGTTATCTCCATACTTTGACAAATCATGAAGTAAGATGGTTTGATCATTGTACGTGAGCTGTGTGAAAGAAACAACTGTGGTGACAAGAATGAGGATATTTAAAAGGAAAAATTACAAAGTACATTAAAAAGAAGGAAGGAAAATACTCAGTACACTGTACTACTTGTGCTTGTAATACATAAGACTCTTATATGAATGAAGTATATTATGTAGCGCACTAGGTCAACTGTATTCAGTTTGAAGTCTTGAGAGCGTTTTCCTTTTTATAGAAAATAAAGGAGTAGCTAAAAATGATGAGATGCTGAACTGCTGCTCTGAGATGCAGCACCGGTTCTGGTGGCATGGCAGCCCAGTTCCTTGCTGAGCTGCATCTTCCAGAGTCTGGGATGTCTGTTCATTTGTTCTGTTTGCCGGAACAATGTCCTTGAATGAAAGTATCCTTGAATTATTTTTACGGAGATCACACTTCAGTGGTTTTTGAATTGCTGATTTTTAAATACTCCTTACAGAGAAAAATCTGTAAGGAGTTCAGGATGCGTTTTTTGTTTACCTTCATGCCACCATTCCTTGCCCTTCTCTGACTTCATATCTGTTGTAACAGCTTTGTCAAAAGAAGCCATACTCACTTATTTACAGGAGTACAGCTGGAGAAAAGGAAAACATATAGACTTCAGTATTGAAACAGGAGAATACAAACCACTGTAATTTGAAGTCTGGAGGTTTATACATCACTGAAATCTGCTCTCAATTGTTTCTGTTACAGGACTTTCTGCACACGCACATGTGGAACTTCCTTACTACTCCAAATTTCTTCTAATTGCTGCTTACCTTGCCTCCTACAATCCTGTTAGGACAGATAAGAGATTCTTTCTTAAGGTAAAGAGTGTTTTTTTTCTTATTCAGGAATCCAATATTCAGCAATAATGGTTGTTCTGGTTTAAAACTCTTTGACCGCTTCTTTGTGTGTATGATATATTTATCAACACATGCATGTGTGCGTGAATATATGGTATTCATGGCAGATAAGGGTGAGCAACTGAAAAAAAAGTAAGAACAAGAGGAGAAGACTTTAAGAATATTCTTTTCTTCTCGAAGAAAAGTTGTGAATACATGTTTTGAAGTTTACTCCAGTTCATAGTGAATGATAAGCTATTATGTTAGTAGTTTAATGAGTTTCATGTTTCTGGTACTGAAGATTTTTCTAGACCTTTCTGTCTAGTCCTTTAATAAGGGTGGATGTGTACTTGTAGTAAGTGCTGATTGACAAATTTTCTTTATGAGCATCTTTTGTTCTTTTTACTTGACCAAAGCAATTTCATAGTAAGTGCTTTATTTGCTAAACAAATGTTATTGGCCAGATTTCTCTATGTTAGTCCTGGAACTCAAACAAGAAAGCCCGCAAGAATCAAGTCAAGTAAGACATATCACCTAAAGTGTTAACATCTTTCTTGCTTGTGTTCACTGTACAGCCTTCTGAATTTAATTTTTTCCTATCTCTTTTTTTTTTTATCATTTCTGAAGTTGATTTCCACTCTGGCATCTGAACCATACTCAACTTTCCCCCAGTAAATGCAGTGTGAACTTCTAAGGTTTTTGAGGCAGGGACAGTGTAGGCATTTCAATCAGTGATATTAAATATTTTCCCCAAGAATTGGTTGAAACAGGAGCAGCTACTGTTCTTGCTGCAAATATCATCAGATAGCAGTTAGCAATTCATCAAGTGCTGGGGAAAAATTCAGAAACAGGTTCAACTCAAAGCCAAACAAATAACAATTTTGGGTATGCCTTCAAGTTGTGTGTTCTTGAGTCATACTGACAGTGAAAACAGAATATGGTTTTGTCAGGGTTGTAATGAGATTGCAAGTAGATCTCAGAAAAAATATATCTTTGAGAAGTTAACTGATGGCTGCCAGAAAGCAAAAGGGATGCAAACATAAGGATGAGCATTGAGGTGTTAATCTGCACTACTAGTATATATGCTAGGCTATAAATTGTTGTGAGCTGTGGGAGTCTGGAATATTATGAGCTTGATAAAACTGTGAAGTAATAATGGACGGTGATGCTGTTAATTATGTGAAACTTCAAATACTGTGTGCAGATTAAATGAAAAATAAGTTGCTTTTAAAATATCTTTAATAAAATAAAAGAATAATCTATATGAATTTTTCACTGTATTGATTTAAAGAACACTAAAAACTACCTGAAAATGTTTTGTTGTACTCGCACAGAAACAGGGTACCTGCTCAGTTGCTTTGAAACACCATTGAATAATTGGAATACACCATATGGAGATCACAGCATAACCTTTAAAGTGCATAAAATGTGTGTTGTGATCCATCACTATTATGCCATGTAACCTCAGGTTTGATTACGTTCCCTTCCAACAGTTCTCTGTTATCAGACCAGTTCTCTTTTCAGAGACATAAGAAGATTGCTTTGCTATGTGTAGTATGTATTAACTGAATGAACTGTGGTTTTTAAGTGTGGCAAATTATTTATAGAAAACTCAGTACAATATTACACTCTTCAAAAGTCAGTCAGAAATGTCACAGTTACTGAGGTCTTGACGTGGCTGAGTATTGAGCTATAAGTGCTAAATGTGAAATTTTAATCATTAAAATGGACAAAAGATTCCTTTACTGAAGATAATTTTTTTCCAAATTCATTGAGTATGCTAAGAAGATATACTTACTAATGCTTCTCAAGGTAGTGGAAACATGTATCAAGTGATATTTTGAGGATTAGCACTGAAATATGTTAAAGAATATTATAATGGAACGTCTCTGGTAATTTTGCATCATTTATCCATGCCATCCTTCATTTCTTTCTCTCTCTTAATATGTTTTTTAACCTGTTTATTTATAACATCTTCTTCACTACATTTGTGTCCTTATTTTGCCCTCCCATTTCAGTGAAGAACACTTCATATTTTCTTAGGACAATTTTCTTTCTTAAGGAGGCTCCTTTTTAAATTGCTTTTGTTTGTTTGTTTTCCCTTTGTGTTTCACTTTGTCTGTTTCCTCCTTGGACTTGAACTGTTTTAATGTTGTATAGATTTACTTCTCGTTTGCCATTTTGCTAATTTGCAGACTGTCTAAATTCTAAAATGGGGGAGATAAAAAATGAAAATTTAGATGGACGTATTTTTAAAAAATCAAGGAGTCATCATTTGAACTTCTCTGGAATGAAAAAGAAATGAAAAATCTCTTTTCATGATATGATTGAGGGCTGGAGGAAGGAGGTAGCAATGAACAATATTAAAAACAAATTTTCACTTGTTCTCACCAGTTCTGGGTTAGAGCAGAAAAAATAAATTATGCATTCCATCAAAAAATATTAGAGTGTTGTTTTGTACCACTTGGGACGCGATGAAGCAAGAGCTAAGGCAAGTGTGATTTTAGGACTTCTAGTAGGAAGAATTACTGAGCAGCATCAGAGACATATGTACTGGAGGTGTAATAAAAAAGCAGAACTGTACTAGCATACTGCCAGACATACTGCATGATTCTTTTTGATTCATTCAATTCTGTCACTGCAATAGAAGAACAGAAAATAATTTGCAAATCATATTTGCTCTTGTCCATTGTTTTACAGCATCATGGGAAAATTAAGAAGACCAACTTTATGAAGAAACATGAAAAGGTATCTATTTTGTCTTTCAAAGCTGAGCTAGACTTTCTTACTACTGTACTACTGATTTCATACTTTGTTTTGCCCTGTATTCTTTACTGTAGAAACACTAAGCATTTAAGCGTTACTTAAAATAAGTTATTGGTGCATTTATTTTACTTTATGTACATTTCTGTATGATGCATGCATTTTTATTTCATTAGAATTTGCTGTGAATTTATCCTCCATATCTTTTGTATAGCTAAATGTGCTCAATAAAGCTATTTAAAGGTCATCATAGAATGGCTTGGGTTGGAAGGGACCTTAAAGATCATCTACTTCCAGCCTCCGTGCCACGAGCAGGGTTGCCACCCACCAGCTCAGGCTGCCCAGGGTGGCATCCAACTTGGCTTTGAATGCATCCAGGGATGGGGCATCCTCAGTGTCTCTGGGCAACCTGTCTTACCACCCTCTGAGCAAAGAATTTCCTTCCATCATTTAACGAAAATCTCCCTGCTTCTACTTCAAAGCCATTTCCCTTTTTGTTATCACTATCAGACCATGTAAAAAAATTCTCCTTCCTGCTTATAAACTCCTCTCAAGTACTGGAAGTCTTCAGTGAGGTCTCACAGGAGTCTTCTCTTCTTCAAGCTAAACAAGCCCAGCTCTGTCAGCTTGTCTTTGTAGGAGAGGTGCTTCAGCCCTCTGAGCAACTTTGTGGCCCTCTTCTGGACCCCCTCCAACAGCTCCACATCCTTGTGCTGGGGGTCTCAGGCCTGGATGCAGTACTCCAGATGTGGCCTCAAGAGGTCAGAGCAGAGGGGAAATTTCCCTCCGTGCTGTCCACCCCTCTGTTGATGCAGCCTAGGATACGGTTGATCTTCCAGGCTGCAGGCATGCGCTGCTGGTCATGTCCAGCTTTTTGTCTGCCAGCATCCCCAAGTCCTTCACAGGACTTGTCTCAGTGAGTTCTTCTCTCAGTCTGTACAAATATCTGTAATTGCCATGTGCTTGGCCTTGTTGAACCTCATTAGATTTTTGTGTGCCCACTTTTCAAGCTTTTCCAGGTCCCTCTGGATGGACTTCTGTTGTGTCAACTGCACCACTCAGCTTGATGTCATCAGTGAACTTGCTGAGGGTGCACTCAATCCTAGAACATGTCATGAGTAAAGATAGCATGTACAGAAGAGCCAGGTTTCAGAATTTGTCTAAAGCATATTAAAATAACAAATTAGTTTGAAAAACAAATCACTTTAATTCCTAGTTATGTTGAAAGATATAAGGGCTTGAATTTGTGTGTTGAGGCTTGGGAACTTTGCACTCCGGTCTGTTGTTTATGTAGAAAGGGTCAAGTGACCAAAGGAAATATACCATCAAACTATGAACTAAACTTGTCATGGTTATAAATATCTTAACGTAACTGATTTCAGTGAAGCTGTACCAGTTTTTACTGACACATGCTTGATGTACTAGGAAAGCAAGTACTGGTGTGTGTATTTGTAGATGTAATGTCAAAGGAAAAACCAAACTTTTACATTAGTAATCTGTTGAGTTACTTTTGGATGAATCCTAGAATCAGGACCAGTGCAGACAGCACTAAATCCATGCAGAAATCATCATTGTATCCTTCCTTCTCTGTGATACGTGCACTGTGGGTGTAAAATTTAATTTGATAATTTCTTAGCTTAATAGCCCTTCCTTCTGAACCTGCCTGTAACTTCTTCCCTAATTTTTCTTTTGGCCCTGCAGGAGACTAGAGTCCTTGAGTATCCTGTTTCTGTAGTGGTGCAGATTATACTTGTGAAAATTTGATTTTAATTTTACCTCAACCATCTGTTGCACCTTTATGTAGATAATTATGTATACATAAAAATTCTTAAGTCTTTGAATACACGTGTCCTGTACACGTAGATGTCATATGCATCTTCTCTCTGGCACACGGACTCCAGAGATCTTTCAGAGCATTTAATTATTTTAAGGACTGTTATCTTCTTGAAATACATCCACATCTTAATTAGTTGGTAAATCATTTTCAGGAGAGGGAGAGGAGAAATAATTGCTGTATCTTAGACCAGGATGTTCTTCCTGCAGCTTCTGCGGGAGAGGTGGTTTGTTTTATTCTCTCAGCAATAGGATTTTCAGCCTGAGTGATGAGATGGGAACAACCAGGGAGATGAGAACAGCTTGGGATGTGAAAGAAAGGGGAAAATAAGAGATTTGATGACAGAATATAGAGGTCACGGTCACCTTAACTGTACTGTAGAGCTTGTTCTTCTGTGTAATTGTTTAATGCACTTATATCTGAATTTACTTCTTAGTGCTCAGAAGTGCTTCCATTAATGATGAATTTCTTTCATTTTGTTACTGTTCCTGCAGCATCAGACCATGCAGACACAGTCTCTGCCCTGTAGTCCATTTACATTTTCATGGAAACTGACTACTACCCAGTAGGTTCAAAAACAGAACAGGAAGAGCTATTGAGGAAAGAAAAGTAAATGAGGGTAACTGACAAGATCCATGTAGTTATGTAAACAAAATTAATGGTCCAAAAATTTAAGGTTTCAGTTACTTTTTTTTCTTTTCAATCTTCATTAGATTAATTCTCGTTTTGTTGGTTTTCCATTTAGTCTTGTGCTGAAGCATTGAGCTGTTGTTCAGAAAGTGTGATTAAATGTGTGCATTTAAATAAACTTGCTTTATTGCCCACTTGTAGCAAGTAAGTTTCATAATCAGGACAGCCCAAATTGCAGATGATCTCATTCTTGTATTTTTGTTGTATTAAAAATTAGTTACTTTGAAGGAATTAAGACTTTGTAACCCTATAAATCAAATATACTGAACAGAAGATATCTGCTATGTTACATTTAACTGATTGCATGCAAGAAACTGAAATACATCTTGGGGAACGGTTAGTAGGGCAGAACTTTGTAGCATTTCAAGAGGCCCTTTGCTTCTACAAGAGCTCTGGTTTTCTTTATAGCTGACAGGTAAAAGGACCCTGTTGCTCTTAACAGTTGATGCCAGAAATTGTAACTGCTTGTACGCCACAGTCTGGTTTTGAAATTTTTTCAGGCGCTGTTCCTGCAATAGTAGAGAAAAGGACTGCAGGTCCCACAGGGATCTTCCAGACCAGCGTTTCTTTTACTGCTAACTTTTATAAATATTGCACAGAGATGCAGTGACCTAGATGTAACCTTGTATATTTGATTTTACAGTGAAGGAAATGGAAAAAAATATAGGAATAAAGGATTACATATGTAGTGTTATAAGTAGGGCTCATGTGCTTGTGTTTTTCACACCGATTGTGTGTGCTTACGTACCTTTGCTTAGAAAAACTTGTCTAACATCATATTTACAGTTCTCATTCACTAAAATCCAAGTGAGGGCTGCATCTAAACTAGTCTCCTGTAGACAGTGCAGAGTCAGTTGATGGGGGCATTGGAGTGCAGGGCAAGATTCATCTCATGCTGAAGTAGGTTCTGTGTTGAATCGGATGAATTGCACCATAAACTATATTGATTAGATTTCTACTGGCTGTAATTGGAGCTTAGGAAACTAGTTTGGCTGTACATATCCACTTGTCAGGAGGCTAACATTAGGTGAAATAAATCCTGCCTTAAATGTTTAGGTATAGCCAGGCTTAAAATCTGGAGGCATTGCTTTCTAATTAGAAAAAGTAAATCTTTTTAATTCCCTGTGAGGGGAAAAAATTGCCTGTGTTTACCTTGTTGCAGATAACAGCAGAATTTCTTGGGTTTCTTTGTGTGGGTGATGTGGAACAATGTTCTTCCAGTTTAGTGGCAAGTGAGAGGTTTTTCCTGGTGAAGCTACTTTTGCAGGAATATGCTTCAATAGATGTCAGTCTGTCAGAAGATCAGGTGTATTGGTGGTTGTTTTATTTTGTTGGAGAAGGATTTGTCTACCTTGACTTTAACCTAGGATTTATTTTTTATTGGAATCTCTAGTATACACCTTATGATGCTCCGGCTGTATAACAATGAGGGGGATTTAAAAATACTTTCTGCTCAAAATGTGAGAAGTATAGTTCCATCTTTTAGCATATGATAAAAAAGGTTGAAAATTCAGCCAGTTGAGGTTAAGAATTTTCAGTGTTTTGTGCAGGCAATTTAGTTTGGGTTAAGCTTTTACTTTTTAAGGAATGCTTCTGATCCTCATTCTTGTTCATGAAATTCTGAGATGTGAATATGGGGTTTGGAGTTGTAGAACTGTGAAAGGCTTAGGTCATTTAAACACTGGGAACATGAAACTGCACAAGCACGCGCACTGACAACTGGGGAGGAGTTTTGTTTTTGTTTTTTTAACCCCTAAGCAAGGGCATGTAGATTTGATTTGATAGATCTAAAAATTCATGAATAATTTTTCTGAATGTGGAAGATGTCTTTCTTTGTGAAATGATATGAGGGTTCCCTTGGGTTTTTTGCAAGTTCTATTTTATGCAGTATTTTGCCTCAGCTCATTCCAGAAGATCTTCATAAATCTTACTCTTCACCATCTTCTGCTTGGAAGAATTTCTGAACTGTTCCTGCTCTTAAGGGAATTTATTTCTGCCAAAGAATTCCGGTAAAGTGTAACTTCTAGAAGAAGCATTTCATTTTATTTAACTCTCCTGGCTTTTCCAGAAGAAAGCATTTCTCAAATTTGAAAATTCAAATCTGTTAAAGCAGAGAGATGATAATGCGAAGAAAATGGACTTGTGAAGTAACGGTATACTAAATGCAACTTCAGGAATTACTGTGTGCTAATTGTGCTTACTGGTTACTTGGAGTGTACACCTTTTAATAGTTCCTGTATGTTTGATGACTTTTTCTGGTTGATATTGGAGAATATGCTTCACAGAACTGCTGTGTTTAGAAGCAGAAGTTTAGGGGATGGTGCAGTTTGTATCTTCCACCGTATCTGAATTCCAACTGAGGATGCTGTACTAGAGTGAATTGGGCTTTTCAGCATATATGGTTTTAGTAGAGTTTTGGTGACATATTTCTGATATTACTGCTTCCTTTGTTAGCCAAGAGATAGATTTTGGGACACCTCCTGGATTTTAGAAGCTAAAACATGTATTGGAAGTGTTCTTTTGTTCTGCTGAAGAAACGAGTTTTCTAAAAGCTAATGCCACAGAGGTGCTGTTGGTATATTTGAGTGATGTTCTTTTCCAGAAGCATTTTAAACAAACTATCTTCTGAAATTCCTCTTTAATCTTGGCTGCTTTGCTAGTAAGAATAAATCAACTCACACTACAGAAAAGGAAGCTGAATGTCAAAGTAGAGAGAATGAAATACACACTTAAAAGGAAACAAGTATTCTCCTTATCAGAACTTTTGACAATATGGGTCATGAATACATCTCTGTTTTCCTGACAGTATTACTTGTGTAGAGGAGAGTTTCGTATTACCCAGTTCTGTGCTGTATAAACTGTACTTCTCCTTTTTGTAAAATGGCTTACTTTAAAAATACTTCAGAGAAAATTTTATGTTGCAAATCGGGAACTTGTTTCTGTGTTTCCTTTTGAATTCACTGTTACTACATGCAGTAGTCTGCAATGCCTGAAATATCTATCAGTTTGTCTGGTAGCAGCTCTTGGGAGTCAAAGAGATGGCTTTGGGCTCAGCCAGCTGAACTCCTTAATTTAGGCAGCTGAAGTCCTGGGAAGGGGATATCCGCCGGGCCCTCACGCTTAGCAGTCTTTGGGCCACATCTGGAACTGTGTGCAGTTCTGCCCCATCTCCGGTACAGGACATATCAGTGAGGTGGCCAAGCTCATCCTCATGGTAGTTAAGGGCTGGAGCACTTGTCCTATGAGGGGAGGCTGAGGGAAGGCCCGTCCTGTAGCTGAGTGAGAAACGCTGGGCATAAGCTGAAACAAGTTGTTTGTACTAGGTGTAAGGGAAAGACTTTTCCCTATGGTGAGAGTCAAGAAGTGTCACTGGCTTCCTGGAGAGGCAGAGTGCACTCCGTGTCATTTGAGGTTTACAACACTGAGCTGATGTAGTCCTGATTAACCTGTTTGGCCTCCCAGCTGACCCTGCTCTGAGCAGAAGGGGTTTGAATTGAGACCTCCTGAAGCCTGTCTATCTGCACACTGATGAGATCCCCACAAACCTTTTCTTCTCAAGGTTAAGCAGTCCAGCTCTCAGCATCCTCGTATGACAGGTGCTCTGGGGTCTATTCAGTTTGCACATAAATTTAGATATCTTTGAGTACAGTAGCCAGCGAAGCTCCTGTGTTGTTCAGAGGGAATCTAGTCAGGCTACTTCGAGTGATTTACCAACCATTACGTGGGCATCTACAGGAGGGTCCCTCTGGCTCCATTGACTGGATCTCTAGTGAGTGCAGTGGGAGTGCAGACAATTAAATTTAGGTCTTTAAATCAGCAAGGTGAATCCTGTTATTGTACTTTTCCACTTTGCTATGTAAAGAGTAAAGCAGTTTAGAAACCTACGAGAACAGGTGAATGGATGGAGAATTCAAATCAGTTAATGCTTAGCAACAAATCAATACATCAGTTAATATTGGTCTGCTTCAAAGAAGAATGCTGTTGGTTAAGTTTCTTAAGATCTAGATGCTTATGAAAGCTAGGAAAGGTGTATGTTTAAATAACTTTCTTACAAGCAAGTGTATTATCTACTATTTTTTGAAGATGAAGCCATAGTTTTGTCACTGTGACTAATCAGTGAAAGTGGCTTAGATATATATATGAATTTAGTAGCTGTGATGAGCTTTCATCCTCATGCATATATCCGATATTTGGTTGTTGGTGCTGAAAAACTCATCAGAGCTATGTTGTATGTTCTTGTAGCAATTATGTGAAAATCAGTGGGTCTGCAAATTGGGTCTGCTTTATATTTGTACATGGCTTGCTATTGTTCTTTGCCAGAAGTTTAGTGGTAGACTCCATCTGAGTTCAAAAAGTCAGTTCTCTGAGACTCTAGCAGCAGTGAAGCTTTATAGTCTTATCATATGGAAGTGAATGAATCTTGCTGAATTGTGTGAGCGAGGTGGTTGGATCAGATAACCTCCAGGCACCTCCAAAAGTGCCTTCCAGTCTCAACCATTTTGTGATTCTGTAGCCTAATATAAACGAAGTGGAATTCAAGAATCTGTGCTGTGTTTTCGTAGCACTGCTGCCTTGTCTGTTGCTATAGATTAAAAGAAGTACCACATGTGAAGCAGAGAAAAAGGGAAAACTAAGTTTTAAATTTTCTATGCTGTTTTTTCTTTCACGTGGATTTTGAATGGCTAGAATAACTAGGTTAGAGTCTAGTAAAGCGTGTCAACAGGAATACGTAGTTGATCCCCTGTGCATTTACTTGGTCACTAATTCCTTTAAAAACAGACTTCAAAATGAGTAAGTATTTGTGCTAAACTCTACCTTCTGGCAGCAGAATGTCCCTGCCTGTTCCTTTAGTTATCAATGAACATTAGAGAATTTTTTGCTCTAGCTGTATTTTTTGTATGTGAAGTTATTATACTGTCAGCCTTAACTCTGTCGTGTTGACAGGAATAAGATTTCCTTACCTCTCTTCATATACTTGTCTTCAGCATCATTAATTGACACTCATTCTGAATCCATAAAGTTTAAATCTGCGAACATTATTGATTTCTAGATAAGTTCTTAATTTTAGAAAATCTTAAGCAGCTGAAGTCTTCTGGCAATTGTTGTAGAGCAGAATGTTACCTTTTATTTCAATATAGTATTCAGAGGAGTCAGTGCATTTGCTGCTCCTACCACAAGTTTTTACTCTACTGAAGTATTACACGAAACACAGGGCAAGCAATTAGAGTGCTCTTGTGCCTGCACGTTAGTTTTCTTTATTGGAAGGGACTAAAGTAAAAGCTACGAGTCAAACCCATGAAAATGTGATCAGATTTAACAGTGGAAAATCAGGTGATATCTTTTAAACTATAAAATATATACTCCGTCAATTTACTATAGTGATGTTCTAGACTATGAGGCTGCCTATCAGGATGGTTTAATATGGCATTTTAGATGAGGAACTCTTGTTTGAAACATTTGATGCTTTTTTTTTCTACAGTCACTTAATCTGTACTTTTCAATTTGTTTTTGACAAAAATATGATTAGAATTAGAAGTAAAGCACCTCATGCTATTGTGTGTGATGTAAAGTTAATGCAGTGTGGCCCATTTTGTTTTCAGAGTATTAGGTTTTCTGATTTCCAGCTGGCTTTTATAAGAACCTTATATAACTGCCATCGAAACAGAGAAACAAGTGTATGGCTAAGAGAGGAAAAGATTAGCTAACATGAGTTAAAGCGGATGAACTTTTTCAAAATGAAAATATCTAGTAAAACATTTGTTTTCTGTAGGGATAACACACAAAAACATACTTAAAAAAAACGTTTCTTGCAGATTTTTAAAAACTACTGTTATGTGCAGTTCTTCTCAGCCAATTCTGGATTATAGACTATAGACAGTAGAATAAATCTAAACATTTTGACTTTTTACTAGCTAAAAAATTGTTAGCTTTTAAGAAGTCTAACGTGTCTTGCCATTGATAAACTGAAGAAAACTATTTGTACCTCAAAAGTGCTATAAAATCTAGTCTTTCCTCTTTAATCCATAGATCGGACATGGTAATTTAATAGGACAGGTAAATCTATAAATCCAGTGACAGGAAATTTGATATCAGATCCTCTGTTATAGCTCAGAATGTTCCCATTTATTGTGCAGTTTGAACTCTTGGCATGTTAACTAGAGCTCTATGTCTGTATTTTTATATTGATCGGAAAGCATATATTCAGTGTTTTCCACAGTATGTATGAGGCCATAGATCTAAGACTACTGTGAATGATTATGCCTCCCTAGAGACTGAAAACTGCAAGAATAGCATCTTGTGGTACTCTGGGAAAAATCTATTGGATTTAAAACTCTTGTTTGTTTTGCAGACCAGCAATCACCTTCTTGGACCAAAGCCATTTCCTCTGGACAGATTGTTAGCGATATTATATAGTATTGTGGACAACAGAGTTGCTCCAACTGCAAATATATTTTCCCAGGTGAGTACATATGTACTTGCTTTTATTTCCTGTGTATTGTATGTGGAATTTTTGAAAAGGTTTCACATTGGTATGCGTGTGGGTTTTTTGTGGGTTTTTTAGTCGCTATTTTAATGAAATATAATGAGAAAATAACCACATTATTAATTTAAGTTGAAGTCTCGGGGTAGTATTTGTCTGTATTAGTAGTTGTGAATGCAAGCTTTTATCTGTGTAATGATCTAAAACTTTATAATAGCTACAATTTTTCTTGATCATGGGATTTTACATGTTGATTAGCTTGTTGGATTCTCACTGAAGTCTGTGAGCCTTCTTGCATTTCAGTTTAAGTGTATAAATGTTCTGTATCCTACGGACACAATTAGTCACTGATAATGTGTTACAGAAGTTGTAGTAGTCAAGAAAGTGCAGAAGGAGGAGTAAGGTCTTTGAAGGTGAAAAGTATCTGCTGTGGTATATGTATGTCATAAGGATGATGTTTTTCATTTGGACCAACTTCAGCTGTTTTGCAGAGGAGAGTCAGTTTCCTGTTTCACTAGATGGCAGCATAACTATAGTGTTGAGTGAAATGCAGTAAATCCAGGATTCTCTCTATTCTCTCAAAAGCTCTGGGTTTATCAGTTGTAAATATCTACTCTGTATAAATAATTTCCTCATGTCAGCTTGATTCTTACAGCTTTGACAGCCACCTGAGATCATCTCTGTTTCCACTGCTTTCTTGCTTTCCAGTTGTGGTTAACTTTTACTTTGAAATATTTTCTACCTCTACTTGATAAATCTCAAATCAAAGATGGCTTAAATATGATGTTTGTTATCACGCAGAATTCTGTGAAACACGTTCAAGATATCTAACAAATTTTGCAGCTGTTTTAGTCATCGCTGTTCAACATTCACACGTGTTTAAGTTGGCAAAATTCATCTCTCATATTTGCAGAATAATCCACCACTAATAATACACATTGCAAAATCAAGAAATGCAAGACCTAGTGAATTGTAGTACTTTGTTTAATCAGTGGCATGTATATTTGTAAATAATGGTAGGGACCTGGCTGCTTTACAGATGCAGTAGGCAGCTACATCTTCATGCAACATATTCTCTCAGACTCCTTTAGTTAAAGGTTATTGTAGGATCTGAGGCACGTGACGTAATTAGGCATGAGCCTCAAAAATCTGTTAATAAAAACATTAACTTTTCTGTACGTAGATCAGCGAATTGCAGCTTGCAGTCTGTACCCCCCTGGGGAGGTCAATGCTTTACCTTTCAGAGGCATTCAGGAAGAAACTAAAAAGAAAACCCAAACAATTTCAGACATGTTTGTGCCCTGTACTTGTTTCTTACCTTTCTCCTGTCATCTCATCTCAAGAATTCACTGTGCTCTCAGAAGGACTCCTAACTGCATGAGTATTTCAAGCTACACGAAGTTTCCTGAGGGCAATACGGTATGAAGGGGCATCAGAGGTTGTTGAAGCAGGCCAGTCCAGCCTTCAGCTGGCTGCAGCCTTATAGCTACTTAGAACTTCTTTGGAACACAAAGAATTCAGGGATGTTAGCGTGAACAGAAATGCTTGATTTTGGACAATTCATTTTTTTTCTTCTGACTCAAATGTCAGAGGCAGCCTGAGATAAACTGCTTCTCTATAAATGCGTGAATTCTTTAATTCTCTGTACTGTGAAGTTTGTCGATCAGTCTAATAGCATCGTATAGGGAAAAGGATGTGATTTATACCTTGACTATTTCAGTTTGCTGCGTCCAGAGCAGTTCTTCTATTGTTTTAAGTTCCAGCGTTGAAGCTGGAACTTAATACAAAGTCAGAAGGAGATTGTCTCAGTTAATGATGTTAGTTAATCGACAAGGATAGAACTGGGATCATTTCAGTAAGAAATGAGGAGGTGTCTTACAAGGCTGTTACAGAGTCAAATAAAATACGACGCAGTCCAAGTAATGTTTGGATTGGTTTCACTTGTGTTCTGTCTACTGTTGATCCACCATATAGGTACTTCTTGGGTTAAACCTTTTTCTCTTTTGTTCGCCTAACGTTTGAAGCTGGGTGTCACAGTGATTTTAAACATAAAAATTTCATTTTAAAGTGAGAAATAGTTCAACACTAGATGGCAGTGTGATCAAAGAGTTGTTATAGGACTTTATTCTTCTGAATATACGCAGATTAAATGTAAAGATATGATAGGAGGGTTCTGTTGAATTGTAACTAGGTTAGGGCAAACAAGTTGAAATTACTTTATTTTGTTATCAACAAATTTATTATTCTCTAGAAACAGTTTTTGCATGAAATTTTAAAATTCACTTATAATGTAGAATAACGTAGAGCAGAATTTTAAGATTTTGAAGTAGTTGAGTTGTACTTCCACTTGAATAGCTTAAAACAGTTCACGTTCCACTGATTTTTACGATTCTGAAGTAATTTCTAAATAATTTTTTAGGAGCTCTATTACCTTACAGCATCTATATTTTTTGCTGTTATATTGCCACAAGTTTTTTTTCCTCTTGCTTGTGTATAAAATAGGGAAATAGTTATTGTACAGAAGTTTTAAAAAAGCTGGAAATCAAACTTCAGTCTTCTTAACTGATTCAGCTTTAATTTTATGTGCTCTTTCATTTGTAGACTAAAAGGCTGTACACGAACCAAATACTTACTAATTCTCCCCATGTATTATCAGAAAATAGCATGCCTCGACTTTAAAGTTGATCAACAATCTCAGTCAGGATTCAAGTACTGGCAGCTGCTTTAAGATCTGTCATGCTGCTGATTTCTTGATGTTTCTTATTGCTGCTTGTTTCTGCGCATAATTTCTATTCATACCAAAATTGTGGTTATTAGCTTTTCAAAATTAAGCTTTCCTTGAGCAGAAAAAATGTCAGTGTTCTGCTTAATGCTTGGGTTTATTAAAAATGTTTCATTTTTACAAAACAGAATTTCAACTTAAAATTTGAATGTTAATGCAACTTTTGCCTTTTAATGTTAGTAATGTTGATAATATTAATTAGTCATTTAACAATCTCATACTTTTTCAAACAAAGTGAAGGTGTGTCTTTCAGCTGTGTGATCTTTGCAGTTGATTCCTACTGTAATTGGGTTATATGAATTGGGTTATATAATTTGATTTGCTCCCCCTGCCCTCACTAATTAGCGGAGGAAACGGCACCAGGGAAAACAAAAAGATGCAAATTTACACTTATGCAAATGAAAATTGTTTCCATTGCCACTTTTAAATGCTGAAATGTCTTCTGTTTTTTTCTTTTTGTGCTATTTTTAAATAACACTTTCACGCATCTAGTGAGGAACTGTTTGAAAGGAAGCAAAAGTATGGTTTTTAGACTACTGATAACAGAATGTATGTGAATATAGGTCTTCTCCAGAATATCCTTTTTTTTTTTTGTTATAGCAGTTTTAATTTATCATGATACTGTTTTTTGACACATTTTGTGTTGCTGTTACGTGTCACCAACTTTGTTTGAATTCACTTGTTTTCTAATCAAGAGATAAGGGAAGTTAAATCAATGATTTCTGTAACCATTTCAGAGGTCAAGATCTTCAAATGTTTTTCTTCAGATGCACTTTTGTGTAATAATGTAATAGATGAAAGATGATGTTACCAGCAGTCAGAACTTGCACAGTTGATGTTCTAATTGGATGTATGGCTAGGTTGAGCGTGTGGCTGAAATATTTTAATGGGGAAAAAATGAAAAATGTTCAGCCAGTGCAGTGATGTGGTATCCAGTCTGCATCCTACAACAATAGCAGCAAAGTCACATATCTGGGTACGCTGGTTGATGTTTCCTAGCAGCTTGCCTTTGCAACCGTGGGGAACCACCAGGACTATGATTTGTGTCGGCATGCACCCACTGTGCAGAGCAGCAGATGTGCGTTGTGTCCAAGTTGAATCGCTACAGGATGGATAGATACCAGGAAACTTTGATATCTTCCACAAGTGCATGTTGCACATCTGTTCGGTCTGGTTTGTAGAAGGATAGTGTTTCATTGTAGATTTCTCCTATTTAGACAAATACAGTATTTTATTTGTAAAAATGTTCGTTAGTATTGAAGAAAAGTGAATATATGCATGGAATGTTATGCAGGAATTATCAACATTTATTTAAATGAAGTGATCTCAATTCACACTGAAGAGGACAAGTGTTGTTCATTTGCTTTTACTTTCTTACATTCATAGAATCATTAAGGTTGGAAAAGACCTCTAAGATCATCTAGTCCAACCGTCCACCTTCTTGTGAAGTGTGCTTTTCATAAAAAGATTGCCTAGCTCTAGTTGCATTTGAGCTATGGTGTTGCTTTTATTCTCTAAAATGGAATCATCTCCTTTGTCTTGCTTACTTTTGCATACTTCATACCTAGTAACGCAACCCAGAATGTCTGGAGAGAGATCTATGCAGAGAGATGCAATAACTTACCTCAGAATGTAGTGATAGCTGAAACTTGCTGATAGGTAACTGCAGTTCTGTCTGCATTTAATGCATTGAAGTTAAAACTGTTACGTTGTTTTAAAATAATTTCTTTTATGTTTATATTTTTATATAAATAGTTATAATTTATATGTATGTATAAATAGTATACCTGTGTATAAAAGCAGAGTATTATATATACCCAATATTAATATATATAGTTAGAATTCATTTCTAATCACAGTGCATTTAGAAAATGAAATTTTCACAAAAGCTGTTTATCTGTGTAGATATATAATGACATATCTGTTATCGTATACTTCACAGCCTGTGTTTCATTTAAAGGTGTTTCTGATCTGTTTAATGCTGGATCAAAGGAAAGCATCTGAATTTCCTTAAGAGATCCACAAATTCCTAAAACTAATGTAAATATGTAAGAATTCAGAAGGAAGGTTAAAAATTAACATTTTCCAATCTGGCAAACCCATAAATGCAATTCCAAGTGATGCTGGTTACAGAGCAAGTGATTTTATCTGCAGGTGGAATAAGTCTACAGCTCTAAGGTTTAGAGTAGTGTGTTAAGTACCAATCCAATACAGATCTATTAGAAATACATAAAACCCCTGATGTATGTAGAATGCTCCCAGCTGGAAGGAGCCAGAGGAATGTAATTTCCCTTGATTAAAATACCCTTTCTTGGAGCGTAGAAGGCTGTCAGGTTTGTTTTCTTTTTCCTTCCTTTCTTGACTGACACACATGGAGTGGATTAAGGAATAACTAATATTGGTGTATGTGAACTGGAACAGTTTATGGCAATTTACCTACAAGATTTATTTGCCCAAGTTTTGTAAGCAGTGTACTTTATATCTTGCTATTTCATATAATTTGATATTTAAACTACTACTTTCTGTTGTTGTTGCCAACTATGTAAAATTCAGATTGCAAGATGAATAAGAGGTATGGTTTAGTTACCTACTTATTTGATGTGGAGTTTGCTTTTACTTTAGGATGGCCTTTCTGAGATACCAGATACTCCTATCCTAGTACTAACTCTGATGCATTATGTTGGATCCTCTTGATGAGGCAACTTTGAGAAAGAGTGCTGTCATCTTAGTGTTTCCCACTTGAAAAAAAGTGTAATTGCTTCTACAAAACTCAGATTGTGTTAATGTTTGAAAATACTCCACTTTCCCTGCTACACTTGAGAACTCTTGGCAAAACTACTCTCTTTGCTCCATCAGCTGTTCCTGTACCTTGTTCCAGCCTTCCTTGCTGTTGCAGGGACTGCTCATAGGAACATCCAACCAACTGAAATGTTTACTGCTAAGATGTGTGGGTTTCCAGAGGAAATGGTCTGGTTAAAAATACATATTGTGTATGGTATAGCTTCCTGTCTAATCAGTCTAAAGACTTTCGCTTCCCAGTATTCCAAAGATAGAATGATTGAACGTAAACAATATACTCTGGGGTAGCTTTCGTTACTGGTAATTTTCATTCCTGGTACAAATAAACTTCCCTTCTTTCAGTGCCTGTGAAGGCACACAGACTCATTTTGCCAGCACAGAATATTATTCTTATATAACATCACAAACAGTTTTATGTACGTTCAGTCTCAAGCATGTTGTGCAACATGTGCATGTATCTTGTCTGTACAGGCCTGTAATGTAGCCTTTCAATCCAGTGATGTCCTGGCTACCAATACCTAATAGATCTTAAAGATTGTCAGAACAGGTTACTTAGCTGTTGGCAAAATTGCAGCTTTATTTTCCATGTCTTCGTAATATTACTGTTGCGTTTGATCCTACCACATATGTTTTTCTGTGGGTGCATGCATCACATGCCTTGTTTTGTTAGATCTATTGATTAGAAAGTTTAGTAATCTATTGGTCAGTACTCTGTTAATTTTTAGTAGGTTGGGAAAGATGGTGATAAGAGGTAATAAATAACTCAGTTTTTTTTTTTTTTCTTCTATTACTGGTCACCACACTGATGTGATGGAACTTCACAACCTTAAATGGGAACTTGTGATGCGTAGCACTGGCTGTGGCAGCTTGAGAAAGCCTGCTTTTTTTTCAGAAGAGAAAGAGAAAACATGAATTTTAACCAGATAGCTGACAATTTTTAAAGTATCAGCATGGCTGTGGATAAAAATAAAAGTAATTCCTAGTGCTTCGTTCCTTCTAGTTTTATTTGGTATGGAAAAGATCTTGTAGAGAAACTTATGTTTGAGCTATGCTGTGTTGTTTGATCTGTCTTGATCTTGTTTCATTTGGAGAGGGTATATTGTTAATGAAACGTTACAGTTTCTTGGGAGGATTTCTTAAGGTATTTTCTTAACCAAATTCTGT
Organism: Numida meleagris; assembly: GCF_002078875.1. Classification (NCBI taxonomy): domain Eukaryota; kingdom Metazoa; phylum Chordata; class Aves; order Galliformes; family Numididae; genus Numida; species Numida meleagris. Next base: position 13,151,748 of record NC_034409.1, on the reverse strand, counting down.
TCTGTTCTATTTGAATTCTTTCTTCTTGGTAATTTAGGTAGGAAACTTATTTCTTCAAGGAGCTTCTGGTAGCAGTACCCAGATTTGCACTACGGTTGTTTTTAAGACACAGATTAATGTATATAAAAAGACAAATTGTTGTGCATTATTGAAAACCAGTTTAACAGAAGAAATTCTAGTTATGACAAGAGAGAGCCTACTGGGAGGGAGGAAGGGAAGGAGGACTTCAGATACGGTTGAGTGTGAGGATGATGGATGGAATTTCTAAGTTTGTTCTGTCAATGCTTTTAGTTAGAAAAAATGAAAAACTTTCTTGCTGTATTTGTTTTTTTATTATTTTAGTAGCATCTCTATAAGAATTTGCTGACTCTCATAAACCAGTAAGTAGCTGTACATAATGCTCTTTAAAATTTGTTTACAATAAATTTGTACTTTTCAAATATAATCAAATAAGAAGTGTGATTTTTGAGATAGATATGCAGAGTTACTGGAAGAGTGGTGAAGAATTTTAAATACTCTGAATCTGTTAACAATTCTTGCAGCCCTATGATCCTTACGTATTCCTTTGTGCCCTTACATCATATATTATGTGGTGTAAAACGGAATTTGTTGCATCAATCAACGGTTTCTTTAACTCCAGTTTTATCAGTGCATTATTTATGAACAGTATTTGAAGCTTGAAATTTTAACTATAAAAATGCGTTACTGTATAAAAGAAGTAAATATGCATACATGAAAGTCAGAGCAGGGTTTGTCTCCTCCCAAACTTTGTCCTTTCCATCCCTTTCTTCACATGCTTATTTAGAAATTGGTTTCATCTACTTAATGGAACATCATTTAATACTCCAGGAACAAATTCACACTGTGTTTACATCAAGCAGTTGCAGCTGAAGCTTGTTAGTGATTGCCTCCCAGATTAAAAAAAAAAAAAAAAAAATGTTCACTGTGGTACATGAACTCCTATTGTTTGGAGATAAATAATCGGCTCATCCCCTCTTTAGGGAAGAACAAAGAACATAATAGTACATCTGGTTCATCTGTTAAAACAGCAAAGATTAATTAAGCAAATACTGCACAACCACTCTTGATAACATATATATCTAAAAACAGCTTGTGTATGATAAGTTTTATAATCGCTTTCCTTTAACTATTTACTGTATGCACAGAACTTGTTCCAGAATTATCAGCTATTTGTCAAAATGACTTAGGATACAACATGGAGATAAAGTAAATTGGAGAATTAGGGTAGAGTTTATTACTTCTCTTGCAAATCTCTTGTATGGTATGAGAGTAGAAAGAACCTGTTGAACACTCAGGTGACATAAATGCTATTCATAAATTTTATTGTTCTCTTTCTTAAAAATAACTTGGATGATTTCTCTGCTAATATGGATCGCAGACTGGGAAAAGGAGCCATCTCCTTACTGAGAATTTGTGTAGAACCTGGTTCAGTGAAATACAATTTCAGGACTAGAACAGGACTCGGGTCAAATAGCAATATAGCATCCCAGTTTCTCCACTGCACTGGTGACTATAATTATTTCCAATTCTGAGTTGAAGACTACCCAAGGCCAATTTTACTACTTTTACTTTGTACTACTGCTGTTGTCTTTTTTACCTAAATACCTTGACTTCCTCCTTGGCATTTCCCTCTGCAGAGTTGTAAGGGCACAGATATTCTAACAAGGTCTTCATTTTTCAAGCCTTAACTTACACTTGAGACTCGTACTTTTCTGCACATACAGTGATGAATATAAATAAATATAATTGCACATAAGTGGCACAAAAATGATTCACAATCACTTGTGGAACAGTTGACTATAATCTTACCTTCTTTCTACTGGTACTCTCCTTCGAATAGTTCTCATAAGGTCTCTGTCCTCCTCTCCTGCCTCATGTGCTATTACACCTCCCTATCTAGATTATGTTCTCTTTAAGTGCTTACCCCTCATCTGTCATTTCACTACAGGTTTTGTCATATAGCATGTGAAATCTGTAGCATTGTATCTGTACCAGGAGAACTCTTTACAGTTTTTGATGGCTAGGAAGGTACCAAGACTGTGTACTTGTACAATGATAGAGCACAAGGTAGCAAAATGATGTATTAAAGAATATGTTGGATCACTTCAGTGAATACTTGTACTGTTTCTGCTCTGCCAACTGCAGTCAGTTCAAGATGCTGTCTTTCTACTTGACATCCCTCCTCCTCCGTCAAAGACCCTCTGCTGCTTTCTGTTCATTTGATATGGAATGGTGCAGCTTGCCACAACATCTTGGATAAAAGAAGCAGCTGCATTACAGTTAATTTGTAAGGCAGGATTTCAAAATATGAAGCTTGTTGACAAAAGAATGCCTCTTGATAGACAAGGATTAGTTAAGAATTGACATAATCTCTCTTCTCCATCTATGGAAATGAAAATTGACAAATAAATGGGGGAGGCAATGTGGAAGATTTACAGCAGGGTACATGTAAATCTGAAAAATATGAAAAGTTCATGTTCCAAACAAACATTACAAATACTGCTTTTTAAAATATGGAGGAGTCATAGAGTAAGAAGCTAAAACATCCTAATGTAGCTTAGCCTTGGAAATGCTTGATTCATAAAAGTGGGGTTTTTGTTTTTAAGAAAAAATCACAGTGATTTGGCTAAGGAACGTATCTGCTGCAGAAGTATTATTCTAAAAACTGTCAGTGGTGCCGAATATCAGAAGGTACTACACAAGGTCTCTCTCCTTGATACCTTGTGCATTCACTTCTCGAAAGGTGAAGGAGAGCAGAGGACAGAAAGAAAATGAAATTTGTCTTAACTGTACTGTCACAGTGCACACATATATCTAAGCTAATCAGTAGTGTGAGTTTCTAGTTAATGGAGAGAAACAGTCATGTGGAGAACATTATCTTATGCACTCTGATGTAGACCTGGTCATCTGGAAGTTCTCTGATTTTGATGGTTTTTTTACATTTATTAGATTACAGTGACATGTGTCCTAAAAGTACCAATTTTACCTCATCAGCTAGAAGCTACATAGCTACAATGAAAATATTTGCATTTGAAGCTATCTTAAAGCTGTTCCACCCCTAAGTGCTAAAAAGTCTTACTCATATTGACTAGTAAGTGCTTTTTCTTAAATATCCTGAATTAATCATAAAACAATCAAAAACTTGCCAACAAATGCACCTTCTTGGTTGCCATGTTCCTTGTCAAAACTTCCACAGAGCAGGAAAAGCAGTTGGTTTTTATACCCTACCATTCATTCCATCACTCCAGTGGATTGAGTTGTCAGGTTATACTATAGTATACGTGGAGATATATAGTTTACTTGGAGGACAGGCTAGTGCCAGTCTTCAATTTACAGAACTCCTTTTGATTTATTGCAAAGAACAAGTCTTTTCAATGACAAGGTTTTCCTGGTAGACACTTACTCTGCAGAATTCCATGATAATGATCTGTCATTTTACATCCTTGAATTTGTGTGAATCATACATCTTTGAACCACATTTCAGTAACAGCAACTATAGCACAGCTTATTGTCCTGTGGAAAACATCAACAGTGATCTTTTTTCACATAAGAAAGCCAAATATGATAACAAAGGTAGGATTTTCTGCTTCCATTTTGAAATATGATGAGACTGGGTATAACCTCTGTGTGTGGAACTCATAGAAGAATTACAAAAAAAAAAAAAAGAGGCTACTCAGATATTTGAGTTCAGAAGGTGTTTTAGAGGTAAAATTTCAAAGCATGACTTAATTTATTTGGAGGGGAGTTTAACAATTGAAATTAAAATTGAAATACTTGAAGACATACTTCAGGTGAGCACGATGTAGATGCTTACCTGCAAGCATGTTGCACTAACATGTGATGGGGCAATTGTACTTCAATCCAGTGAACAAAATGCGGCTAGCCCTGTAGAGAGAGAAAATATCCCAGTACTAAAAATTCTGTATTTGAATCTTCAAATCATTATCTCTTGTATTATAACTGATATCGAATTCTAAATGTGATTATAAACTTGTATATGTTTCCATTTCGAACAGGATGTGTGTCTTGTTCTTCATAACAATTCGTGTAGAACATTGACTGGTATCTTAATGTGTATTTTTACATACATAATTTCTTTCCTACCTGTTCCTCTCCATAAATATTTCTTAAAGTATAACGCAAATCAAGTTTTCAAAAATAAACACCAGGATGAATGGTAACTGGAGTTTTTACTGAAGGACATAGAAAGAGAGATCCATGTTGATCTAGTTTAATAATTGGGGACCATGCATGACCTAGATCAAATGGACAAGAGGGCACTACGTGTTCTAGATATCTAGTCAAGAAATATGAAAGTCAAAAGATAAACTGGTTAATAATATACAGTAAAATAAATTGCAATAGTTGATACAGAGAGTAAACAGTTCGACTTAATGGATTACTACAGAGATACGAGAATAAAACTGAAGGTTGTTGATGCAAAATGATCTTTTCCAGCATTTTTTGTTCATTACTAGTATGCGGCCAAGGAAGATGTTTTGCAACGGATAGTTTCTAGCCTGAAGTGACCTCTAATGGATGTGTAACACTGATGGTGCAGAGAGATGCTTTTTAATAATTTGTGCGATTGTAGTACTTGTGAAAGGTGCTAGACTGACGGTCTAAAAGGCTGGGACACAGAAGTTATCTGTTCTGATTCACTGAACAGGTATAGCAGTGGCATCAACAGCGTAATCTCTCTGTACTTCTTTTTAATTGTAACCTGAAAAGTCTTTTACGTTCTTTGTTGACTCACTCTTAGCAGTGAGAGATTCTGCAGCATAAAATGCATTGGGCAACCAAGAGAAGTAAAAGTGGAAGGATGAAAAGATGAAGTGACTGACTGGTGCTGTTGCAAAATTGGCTGGTCTGTTGATCAATGCGTTCTTGACCAGTTTTTTCCTTCCCTCCTCCTATACAAAGTGAAAAGTATTGAGATCTCAACAGTTTTAGCCTTATTGTGGGCATTTAAAAAACCTAGCCTGAGAACTGCTGTTTGACCACTTTTTTTTTTTTTTAGTATATTTACTGTGTGGCCATGGCAAGAATTGGACCGTATATTAATGACTGGGAAAAATAAAGAGGTACAGGTGGAGAGTTGACAAGGAGGATTATCCTTTGGAGAAAATAAATGCCCTGTTACTTATGTCATTATATAACTACATTCAAACCAATATCTTATTCTCATAACCTATATTAAAAAAATAACCTAAAATAACCTACGTGGTGTCTAGAGTTTACTTCATGGAGCTACGCTTCAGTCAGATGAGAACAAATCTCTGTCTGACTCAGAGGAAGCCTTTGTTGTGTTGTGCTCAGGCAGTGGGGATAATTCAGTGTTATGGAGTGGTCATGAAGAAATATAAGAAAACACAATAGGAATCACAAATATCGTAGCAATTTCTCAAACTTGATGGTACCGTGACCAGACAAAGTGGAGCCTGGAAAATAATAGCTGAAGACAAATATGAGTAATGTAAACAATTTCAATTTATAAGGCACTTATGTTTAAGATATTTTTAATAAGCTAAAATGCTAGTCTTTAGTAAAGGAAATTTTTTTTGTGGTTGTTATGAACAGAGAAGAGAAATACGAGTGTGATGTTTTATCAAAAAGAACAACATACGTATGTCAGTGGAAAAAAGTCAGAATAAATTTGTAGATTCAAACTAGCATACGTAAGTGGAAATGACCCAGTATAAAGCTCTTCAGAGAAAAGAAAATAATTGGAAGATACTAACACTTGAAAGAAGATGTAAGCACGAAGAGTGGTAAAAATTAAAGGCTAGGAGGGAATGACTTGTGAAGAAAGATTAAAGGAAATGAACATGTGTAATTATTACATATAGTTATCTGTGTGCTTGGCGATGCTCAGATGAAGAGAGATGATACCTATACTAATTTGGCTAAATAGCTGCCGGGAGGTGATGAAAATGTCTAAAAGCATTTATAGCTTTCAAGTAACAAGAAAGGATTCATTTTGAAGTCCAAAGGAGGTCTAAGTAGGAGTAATGAAATAAGGTGAGGTGAAGCTCATCTTTGAGTACTGTTAAAAAACAACAACAACAAACAAACAAAAAACCCAACCTATGTGTTGGAGATGCTGAAGTGTGTAATAGTGTCTCCTGAAGTTTCAGTGGATTGTCCTGCTACTTGAGCTATTTAAAATTTCAGTGAACAAAGCATTCATAAACAAACTTGGGAAAAGAATTCTGTGTTGGAGGGAGAAGAGAGGAAGATGACTTAATAGATACTTTCAGTCTCTAATTTCTATGATCTCACATCGTATAAATTGACAAAATAAGCCTTCTAGTGTACTACTGAAACATAATTTATGTAAATTCTCTTTAGAATAGGCATTAACCTTCATCCTTACTTCAGTTCTGCATTAAGTCTTGCCTTTGATACAGTAATCTTAATTAAAACTGAATATTTCATGACTTAACTCCCTCTGCATCCTGAGTGGAACAATACTCTTATCTGTATTACCTATAAAAGTGCTATCCGTATAAAGGGTCATATATAGCATCAGTTGATAGTCTTGCTTAAAGTCATATTATATGAATGAAAATACTGAAACCCAGAGGTTTAATTTGTTTTAAATTAATTTTATTTTATAACCAAATAATAAAAAGCTATTTTTACAACTTTTCCTGCAAATTACACTAGGAAATATCTTACTAATAAGTAATATATTCTTCTACAAAAACAAAAAACCAAAAAATTGCATAAATGAGAAAAATAAGTATTTGGAGATGTGATGTGTGTCATCACATAACTATCAATCACTGTCATCTTCATAGTATATAGGTAGGAAGAGACAAACTGCTCATTTTGATGGTAAATCCTAATATGTTTTAAATAGAAAGAAGGTAAAACTGGAAGTAAGGAGCATAAAAGTTTGCCCCCATATTCTTCATCTGTTTGTTGGTGGCGTTTTTTCTTTTTCCTTTGTTTTGCAGTTTTTACAAATGAGCACTATCCTAGAGAAATATTGGAACTAGCCCAGCACTCCAAACGCATGCTCACACACACATCCAAGAAATGGCCTTGATATAGAGGAACTCTGTAGTTGTAGTCACTGATAGACATCTTGAGATTGCTCTCTGCTCATTCATGGAAACCTCTGAAAAGTGACATTTTCTAGTTTTTGAAAAGATGGACAAATTGTTTCAATTATTTTGTAATGCTTTGAAAATATATTTATTTTTTTCTGTTTTATCTATAGGTTACTTGCTGTATAATCATGGCTGAGTACATTGTATAAAATGACACGCAGTTATTAACCTGATCAATTTTATAAACGTCTGACAGAAATGTACAGTAAGGCCTCAGGGAACGTGATATTAAGTGGCAGTACTTAGAAAAAATTATGCAACTCAGACTTATACTTTAGAAGTTAAGGAAACATATGAGACTCCGTACAGAAAATCATTTAATTTGTTTTAAAGTATGCCATCTTCTTCTGAAGTTATTTAATTCCATATTGAAGTAAAGGTGACAGTCTTAAGATTTCAGATGAAAATATAGCAATGATATGTCCTAATGTCTGGAATAATCTTTACTGAGTAGCTGAGTTTATATTTAGGTTAGTAATAATTTCTTTGGTGTCACTGGAATCTTCGGATATGTTGAGGATTTGTATGACCCAAAATAATCTGTTTTACTTCTGTAAGTCTAACCTCTTGATTAAATAAGGTTTGCCAGTCGTTCTCATCAGTACTTTATATATGTTTTCCTTTGTTTTAGCTTTTTCTTTGTTGGATCTAAACTATATTATTGGATTTTTCCATTACAGAGACCCTGGGGAGCAAATTTTGAAAGTTAAGTTCATTTGTTGGTTAGAGGAAAGCACAGAAAGTTTCTAGTAAATAAACCATATTAACATCTCTGGTTCTGCTGCTAGATCTTTACAGGAAAATTTTAACATCTGGTCTCATTGAAGAAAATGAAACTATTTTATAACACCATTTCCTTGCTGTGTACCCCTGTCTAGTGGTATTTCCAAATGTAGCATGTAGCAGTTACAAAGAAGCTGGGAATTCTTGGTGTTGTATGTAGCTCTAGCCCAGGCGATGTTGTGTAGCTGGTTACAGGGAACGCTAAGGGTTAAATTCAGTTAAGCCTTTCCCCAGCATTCTGGGAACCTGGCAGTGGCTTTCTTTCAGTTGCTTTGTGATGGGAGGAACAATACCTGAATTCAGCGTTGGGTTGTGCTGGAGACGGGGAAGGCACTAGCTTATAGTGTCAGCATTGGGCAGTGCCCAGGGTGTGCTTCACCCTGTGGCTCAGAAAAGTGGAATGTTAACAAGGCAAGTCTAAGATAAGACCATATGTATGTAGGGTTTTGTTGGTTTTTAATCCATTTCTCTCTGCTTGTGGTTTTCTTTTTAGTTAAATTAATCATGCTGGCTTGAATAGGCTGCATTCTGCAACTGGAAATTGTAGCCTGGGCTGCAGTTGGTGATGGGCCAGCCCCCCTGTAGGGAGATGGGGGATTCCCCTTGGGCAGGGCTTGCCTTCTGAAAAAAAATGCTACTTACAGACTAAAAGATAAGCTCTGAACCTAGGCAATGGCTATAACCTAGCCTCTGAAAAATCTTACTGTCAGGTATTATTTCATTAGTCGGCTGAATGGAAATTACGTTTCTGAGTGAACAATTAACAGTTGATTTCTGAAGGGAGCCATCCTGCATCCATTAACAACTATTGCCTGTGCTTCGTCCTTGATCCCCTCAGAGAGCAACTGCTTGTAGGGACCACCGGGAAGGCTTGGTTGGAGGAAGCTGCTTAGGAATCTTGTACCTGTTCCAGTTTTCCAAATTTTTCTTTGGAAGGTTTTGTTTTTTTCTGAATTTATTTATTTTTTTAAATAAAGGATATATGTGTTTGGTTAATGAATTGCTGTACTTCTGCTTCCAGCTGTTTTTGTTTTATCTGCAATACTGAAGTACTTCCTAAGTTGCTGAAGATAAAACTCTGGCCGTGCTTCCCTTCCAACCCCACCATAAGTCCATAGTATGTTTGACTGTGATTATGTATTGGTGTCTATTCCATATTTCACTGTATCAACTTTTCAGAGGGCTACTTATTTGAGCATTTTCTAGCCTGGTTTCCTGAATAAAGAGAGTCCATTGCACATCTGTCATGTCTTTCAGTCTATTTACATCCTCCAAACTTTTTTTAGCTTATCTGGTCCTGGCTAAAATGGATGGGAAGATGAAATTTTCAAAGACATTAAAGTTTAACAAATGTAACGTAGGATGGTGACCACTTTATTCTGTTGAGTGGTTTTCCAGTTTGACCATTCGCCAGGAGCTAACCAAGGCTAAGCCACAAGGCGTGGAATGTTTTCACTCACGTGCATCTGGGGAGCAGAAGGTGTGTGGTGTGCCAAGGGGTATGATGAGAAACTGGAAGGAGTTGTGAGGGATAGAAGTAGCTGAGGTTGCAAGACCCATGGGCAGGGGAGTGATATTTGAGTATTTTGCACTGGCAAAGGCTTATGGATGTAAGTTTTTTCTTTGCAAAACAGTTTCTTATTTAATTCAGTTGAAACATGAAACATTTTATCATTTACATTTTATTATGTTAAGCATTTTAATACACTGAAATTCTGTAGCCCAGAAATTACAGCTTTGTATAGCTGCAAAATTCAAAGGCAATTTTGCAGAAAGCATCTGGCCAGAGAAGCTACCATTTCACATATTGTCCCAATAGATTATGTGTATTTTAAAAACATGCTAATGTTTTTGTAAACTTCTTTTTAGTCAGATTATAAGGCTTTCAGAACATTCTGCTGCAGTATATTGCTTTATCGTTATGTAGCAATGTCTTAACTTCTAGTGGTAGTAGTTTAGTATGAAGTATCAGCTTTATCATCCATTGCAGTTTAAAAAAAAAAAGCATGGATATTAATCCTTTCTCTGAGGATACAATATTTCTATTGTTATGATTAATTTGAAAAAGAACAAGTTTTATTTAAAACTTCTTAACTAGTGCACAGGCTATACAGGCTGAACCTTCCTGTGCAACCGCATTGTTTTGGGGGGGCCTTTTCTTTTTAATGCTCCTACTTAAGAGAACAAAAAAGTCTCCACTGTGGTTGTGTTAATTATTTTTGAACTGGAAGATGTGTCCGTACAAAAAGCACCGTCAAATCCAAAAACTACATTGCTGTAAAATGAGGCATTTATACCTCTTCTCCAGTTATAACATCCTTACGATTTAATTGTTAAACTGTTACATTCAGAACATGCACACCTAGTGGTTTTGTTTTAATGTCTTTTAAGGTGGAAAAAGCACGTAGATACCATATTCACCATGTAAGTTCCTTTAGCTATTCCTAGAGGGATTTGGGGGAAGAGGGTAACATTTGTCTGTAGTTAAGAATTGCCTCTCTTATATGAAATTGTAAGTTCTACCAGTAGAACTACTGGAATTATATTTTCCTTTTCTGTAAGAACTTCATAAGGAGTATTAATCACATTGAGTTGTGTGTGTATTTACAAAGGATATACTACGACAGCTTACATTTCAGTGTATCAAAACAAGTTATATTTGGATGATTTGGAGAGCTCCAGCTCTGTGAAGACAACATATTAAAATAAGATTTTATTCAGCCTATATGGTATGTGTGCTTGAATGTGCTTAGACCTTAACTGTCCATAGTAATGGAAGAAATCTACCAATTGCTGAAGTTGGATGAGAGTACTTTTGGTTCTACTGTTAAGTTTGTTGGCGTAGTTAAGGAATAGAAAAGTGATGAAGGTCCATGGCAAACAAGATCATTGTTTTAAACAGCACTTCCAAGTCTCCTCTTTAAGGTAACATTTGAAAACATAAATTTAATATGTCCCAAACACTTTGTTTTGGCTATCCCCTAACTGTGAACGCAAGATTAAATTAATTCCTGAGCATTTTATTAGACAGGCAGATCCACTGCAAATGAAGTAGAAAGATCAAAACTGGAGGTAAAATAAGAATAATTTATCCAACTAATGCATACGTGCGATTAGTTTTTATCGTGCAGGTTTGCAGGATAATACTGTTATTTTTGGAAATAATAATTTTTGAGGAAATCATTTCTTGCTTTGCTAGAAATGTGGTTTTATTGGCAGTCACATAAATATTTGTTGCTATCTGAATATGTCTACATCTATCTATTTTGTTTTCCTTTAGAGAAAACTGAGTTTTGTATAATACATTCACTACTTGTAAAACGTCCCCCACTGCTTCCAAAATGTCAAAGGCAAGCACAGGGATTTAGCTGTACAACTTCTATTGAGATTAATTGGATTTGTATGGCTTCTATCCGTGCAGTTCTTCTGAAAATATTATGGCCCCTTGTATATAAAATGTAACAATATGCTCAAGAACATAATATCACAGAGAATATTTGGACAGAATGGTAAAATCAGGTTTAATTTATGTTTGGATGTGCATAACTTTTGCTTTACTATAATCGTAAGGGTTCCTGTTTCAGTATACTGAGTGAATACTAAGCATGTGCTGTGCTTGCCTTAGGGCTTCATTTTTTCTTAAATGCATGAAGCATTTACATAGGAGTCTTCTGTACTTAACTCAGGAGGGGGAAGAGCATTTCTGATTCATTAGTCCCTTTTTCTTTTTGCAAGTAACTAGCTCCTTCACATCATGCACTCGAGATGTAAAATATACAGAGGAGTGGGAGGAACAAGCAAAATAATGCCTGGCTTGCTATAATGTATAAATTCAAAATCTATCTCTCTTTGCAAGAAGAAAAATAGCAAGGAGGAAAAGGGCAGCACTAAATTTACTGCATGTGCTTGCATGATGCACAGGTTTGGGATAATTATTTTCTCTTGTTCAATAAAGTGACTCGTTACCATGGTAGCATTCATATTGCACAATTTCTCTGTTATAAAATAAACTGGGAATAGTTTTAGAGACAGAAAAATCTTTTTTTAATGAACATTTGTTCTGTTCTTTTTATTTTTTTCGTACAAAACTCTTTGAAATGCAGTTCCCAAAGTTCTTATCTTAAAATTATTCTTAGGATGAGGAAGTCTCAGTACACTTCCCAGATAAAATCTGCCATGTTTTAATGATGTGTAGTGCCTTTGCCAGACCAGATATGCAAGGACAGAGATACTGTGGGGATGTAGTTTTGATAACTTGTTAACTTTGCAGGAAGTTTCCACTAATACTTCTAAGATTGTTACTGCTGGTAGTAAAATTAAGTATAACCATTAAAGAGGGTGCAGGCTGCCAGGCACCTTGGCAGGAGCAATTTGGGTGTCCTGATCTGATAACTTGCTCCCGACAGTGGTTTGTTTTAGTGAATCTTCTGGGACGTGTCAAGAACTTCTAGCAGAGCAGGTCTGAGTTTTCAGTGACAGAGAGGGGAAGGCCTTTGAGTGTTTTCAGCCCTAGACAACATTTCGTCTCTGCTGCTTGAGTTTCCCTTACTGAAGAGCAGCAGACTGATACCAGTACTTCTGATCCACTGATTCTTAGATACCATTTTTTGTTATAAACATTTATTGACTGCAATGCCAGTTCTGGTATGGATAGGTTAAAAAGTACTTGAGGAACAGTTCTGTTTCTGTCTACTAAAGCGATTCCAGAAGATAGCCTTGGGACTTATTTATCCATTATGTAAAGCTTATGTAAAAAGCCTTCTTCAAGGGGATGGAGAAGTCTTCAGGATATAGCACAGTCAATTGGAATGACAAGTAGCTGTTCATCAGACACTTACATTGCCTTTGCCAAATCATACATGCTTCGCCTCTTATTTCTATGGTTTCATTTTTCTCCTGTTTTTCTTATTGCAGTGGATATATAGATATAGTCTATAGATATAGTAGACTATATCTATAGAGGGATATAGTCTATGTTTCCCTCTATAGATAGAGGGAGAGTGACTATCTTTCATCTATAAGATGGGAAGACTTCACTCATTGATTCTTTCCTGCATTTTTGCATCTTTTCATTAATCTCTTGCATGGAGTTTTTTGATTTGGTGATCAACATAATACTTTCTGGGGTATAACCCTCTTTATGGTGATAACATTCAAAAATCATATTTATTATCACTGAATATTACCGAAAAGTCTTGACACAATGATTAATAAAAAATGCCATGAGTGGTACAGCCATCAACTGCAAACATCAATGTTAATTAGTCATGTAAACTTAAGACTTAAATTTTTTGATTGTGTAGTATTCCACTGAAACGGAAGTGGGATGTCTTGTGTTGGTTCTTCTGTGCATTTAGTCCTTTCCTGGTCTACCTATAGAAATTGCATTGTGGAGCACATCAGTATTTTAGACTCTGTTGCTTCATAAATGATGATACAATGATATAGGAGCCATATAGTCAATGTTTACTAGAGACACCAATTTTAATTCAAACTTTATAGCAAGGTGCTTTAAGGTATGAAGGAAGATTGTATCTTTGAGTGTTTCTGTCAGTCTAAATAGTATTATCCTTGTATCCTGGAAGGGCAGGACAGATACTAATTAGCTGCATACTGTTCTTATGCAATACATTCCTTTTGCACGTATTTAGATGGAATGCATGCATAGTCACTGCTCCAAAGAGCAAACCAATTCCAATAGATTACTTGAAGCGTAACACTACTTGATACAAAGTTTGTCTCTTCCTCTGTCCCAAGCTGGACATTCTCTTCCCGTTTTATTACTTGTCTGTAGATGAAATTGAGTTAAATTCTTTGCCCTGTATAGTTAGCAGATACTACAGCACGCTACTTCACTAGTTCATCTGTTTTCTTGGTTGACTGTGAACTTTTCTACCTGACATGTGTGCTTGCCAAATGTGTTAGAAACTATTTTTTCGCAGGTTAGGAAAGCTAAGTGATACACGGTGTAACTAGCAAATTTAACAGTTGTGATGGAAACTGCATACAAAAACAGTGTTGTGTTTGCAGTACAGTGTATTTCCTTTCGCAGATGATGTTTCATGCTCTTTATCCGATGAAACAGTACAACTGAATAAAAGATGGAAAGCTAGTAGTTATGACCACTTTTAAGGATCCTCTATCCAAGAGGCTTAAGGATATTTATAGATATATTTTGCTATTGCATCTAACAGGTATTTAATGGGTCACTGAAGTTAAATTTTTAATATTTCATGACATCAATTCATGGATGACTGGAAGGTTTACTTTCTGTAGAATGATGAATACAAATGGACGTTACAAATTCATAGTCGCTATTGTAGTGTAAACTTGCTGCATAGTTATCAATTTTAAAAAAAATAAAACCAACATTTTTTATTGTTGATTACAGCCATCAGTTTCTGTGCTGTTACAGTAGGATTTTCTTTTTCAAGCAATTAGAGAGGATGATTGACTTACTGAGTGATGGTCTTCATCCTAGTATATGCAACTTCATCTTAATTTTCTCCTGCGATGTGTTGATTAGGTGCATTAATTTTCCAGTTTAGCAATCTTTTTAGCTTCAGTTTTACAATGCAAGAACAAAATGAAATGCTGTATTTCAACGGATCAGATTTGTATCTGTGAATAATTTTATAATCAATTACTTAAGTCTCTGAAATGAAGATTACCCAGGAGCATATGTTGTGCAATTCTTCTTGCTTACAGTTATATTGTACTCTTTCCTAAGCATCTATTGCTGCTCCTTTCAAGAGACAGCATACTAGGACAGAAGAGATATTTGTTTTTTACCGGGAGGATGTACTTGTATACTTTAGTGATACGATTTATTTCTGTTTTTATTTCTCTTACTACCCGTTTCTATTATAGAACCACTAAAACATGGAGATGTATTTAGTCACAATGAACATAGTGTTAATTCGAGTCTGTTGCAGTACTTCTCTTGAGTAGTTGGGATGCATTATGTTATTGTGGGCAGTTTTTAAAGACACTGAGCTCTTACACATGGTATGTATTTGAGGGCAGGTTGCAGACTGTGGAAGTTTATTAATAACAAACCATATATGAGAAAGAAACCAAGGAGAAACGTTTTTTGAAGATCAGGTTGGATGGGGCCCTGGGCAATCTGGTCTAGTACCAGATGTGGAGGTTGGTGGCTCTGCCTGTGGCAGTGGGGTTGGAACTTGATGATCCTTCGGGTCCCTTCCAACCCAAGACATTCTATGATTTTATGATTTTTACCAGTAAACAGCATATTAGATTTGATTTAGTAATCCCAAGATACAAAACAAATGTCTTTAAATTCTAATTTTTTCAGAGCAGACTCCTATCTCAGACTATTGTAGATGTTACCATTTGTCTAGCCTTGTGGATAAAGTGTCTAATTTTTGTATTTCAGAAGTATTTAGGTCAAATCTTCCTGGAGCAGTTGTTTTAATTAAAAATTCTTAAAATCTTTTTTCCTTATATAAGCTTTGGATCAATATTCTTTCAACACTTAATTATCATAATCGTAAAAAAATAGACTGCAGTTAACACGCTTTGAAAATCTTTTTCTTAGAGAAAGCATGGTAATTTTGTCTCAGAAGATACCCCCAAATATCTCATTGTGGGAAGTATCCTTTTAATTTCATGAGTTCTCTTCACAGCATAGTGAATCAGTGAGTGCTGATTTTTGTCTTGGCTCAGGTTAGAAATCCTAATTGCTTTCGTATTTTTTTTCAATACAGAATTGTGTTTGCAAATAAAACCTACGGCAGTAAATGTTAGTAATTGTTCACAGTTCTGTATTTCTCTGAGATGATAGTATTAAAAATTTAGGAGCCTTCTACAAATGTGAGTATCAAGTCATGTAATTACCACACATATTTGGCAATGTATTCAAGGTTACTCTTTTCTGTTCTGGATACAACTTGTCTTTCAAGATCTAGAAATGCTGTCATTGTGGGACTGAGTTGCTATAAATGAAGGGTATTAACAACTAGGTGAAAAGTGACTGGAGTTTGGGATTTAAGATTGTACACGCAATATCTTTTTTATTGAAAGTTCTTTTCAGGGAAACAGTCTGTGTGTGTATATATATATTTATGTACGTAAATATAGCTTTCTAAATGCTTCTGGAAAAACATTTGGAACATAAGAGCTCTGGTGCCGGGTCACAGAGAGGCAGACAGGTACTTCCATATTGCCTCTGCCTTGAAAAATAGCCAGCCTTTGCGTGGCGCCCATGTTATGAAGCTGCCTGACTTAAGTAATCAATAGAATGGCAGACGTCATCCCCAGGTGTTCTTTTGACCGTCTGTTACCATCTTTGTTTGCTCTGATTTTAAAGTACAAAAGAGAAAGACAAGTACTTTTGAATCATCTATCTACAGCTTGTCTCTGTAGACCCTGTGGTTAGGACTGCTTTTCCCAGATTGTTATGGAATAATTCAAATGTGTGTGTATCCAACAGATTTTAAGTACATTCAACTCTTGTTTTTCAGTGTTTTGGAGGATCAAAATAAACTGCAGTCAGTTCCAAGGCTAGCAAATTTCTGAAGAAATTTCCGCATATATCCTCGAGTATACAAATGTATTTTGAGATAAAATTATTTAAGCAAATTTTTTAGCATGCCTTTCAGGGTAGATGACAAAGTACTTTAAGACTGTTGTGAATTGCTTTTCATTGTTCTCTTTCTTCTTGTGCGCATTGAATTAATGCTAAAGTAAATGTTCTAAGAGAAAAAGGATCCTTCTCCAAATGTATGTATTAAATAAAAATAGTGGAGAATAAGATCATTTATAATTCTAAAGAACCATCTAATAATAGTTCCAAAATGAATGAATTATTGAACTGCTTTCAAAAAGTTCTGTTATTGTGACAGTTAGAGTGGGCCGGACTAATCTTTTGATGCTTTTGAGATACCTACAAGTTTTCCAGAAGCTGGTAGGAAGAAGCTGTTGGTTTTGGGTTTTTTTGTGTTTTTTTTTTCCCCCAGACTGCAGGCTATGGAGAAAATACAGTAACTAATATTGAGAAAGCTGGTGCAGACACCCAAGAGAAGGGTGAAGGGGAAATACAAAGCAGTAGGATGTAGAAGATGCAGATTTTATTTATATTAATATTTATTATATAACCTCTGGTGAATGTGTCATAACAGCTACAAGTTAGTATCGGACATACAGGGAAGAATATACAATTGGCAAACATAGGATGAGTTTAGACTGGTGTACATTACAGCTTCTTACTCTCTGTGGCTCAACTGTTTGCTGCAGATTTGACAGTCTTTGTGTTTAACAGCCCACGGTTGTTTTCTTCTATGGATTGTGTTAAGCTACTTTCTTAACTTCACAAAACCTTGTATCACCTCAGTGAACTTTCAGTGGCCAGGTGTGTCACAGACTAACTGCATATTTGAAGAATCATAGAATAGTCATATAGTCATAGAATGGCCTGGGTTGAAAAGGACCATAATGATCATCTAGTTTCAACCCCCCTGCTGAGTGCAGGGTTGCCAACCACTACACCAGGCTGCCCAGAGCCATGTCCAGCCTGGCCTTGAATGCCTCCAGGGATGGGGCATCCACAACCTCCTTGGGTAACCTGTTCCAGTGCGTCACCACCCTCTGCCTGAAAAATACCACCTCCTGTGTTTTTGTTGTTTATTTTTTTTTATCTTGCCTTTTTATTTTCCTGGGGTGTTTTCTGGACCTTGTTTCAGTATTCATGAAACAGGAACTTTGTTTTCACTGCATTTTTAAAAGTTGTGGATTTTTTTTTTTGAAAATGTTTTTTGAAAGTAAAGATGTGAAAAGTAGAGATAATGAGGAAGTACGGGTGAGAATTCAGTAGAGATGAAAGGATGCTGCACTGATGACTTAAGATTTGCAGGTATCCAAACCATTCCGTGATTCTATAAATTAAATTGTCACCAAACAAAAAGATGTAAAAGACAGATTTGAAGAGAGTTGATTCTAAAAAGAAAATAAATTCTAGGGGAAGGTGAGGATGTCTTCCTGAAGGAAAAAAATACATTTGCTTCACTTATGATTGAAGAGAAAAATCATCAAGGAAGCTGACTTACGGAAAATGTGGTAGAAATAGGCAGCTTCTAGTATGCTGAAATGGTCTGAAAGAAGGTGAGTGATTTACAGGATGGGAGGAAGAGAAAAGGAAAGAAGTGAAAGATTCACACTTACGCCTTGAATCAGCCTATGAAATTGGCAACACATTTTGTCAAATATTTAGTGTAAGTGGGACGCAAAGTTAGGCTGAGTACAACAAGGCAAGTGATACACATTGTTTATACAGTGGGAAAAATACCATATGGGAATGATGGTTATGACCTATATAATGAAAACTGAAGGAATTTTGTAAACATTCAGGATTCTACGCCATGGGCTTAAGAGACTTTTCTACTATGAAGATGTTCGTGAAATACATTTAAGATGGTAGGTATGGTACAAACTAGTGGGCTGAGCAGCATAAAATTCAAGGGTAAGTAAGCATTTTTTCTGAAAACAGAAGGATCGTCTTTTAGAGACTCTAAGATGAGATGGAAGTTTTGGCTGTCTTAGTGAAAGACGGAGCTAGCAATGTGATGAGGCCTTGGAAGAGCCAAAAGTGTCACTTGTTTAAATCTGTAATTGAAGTGAAGTCATAGATGGCAGTAATGACAGAGATGCGGAGTAACGCATACAAAAGATTTGACTAAAATAAAGCAGTGTACTCATGTAAATTGGTCCTGAATAAAATGACTTAGGAAACTGAAGCAAGTTTCCTAGGATTCTGAAAAAGTCTTCTATGGGAGTAATTGTGTTAGAGGAAAAATGTTTCCTGCTTTTATGATAAAATTTAGTGTACTCGTGAAAAAAATGCTATGACATAATGGTTTCAGTAACACAGAATGATCTTGATCCAGGAAATTCTTAAGACTGAAAGCTGAAAGTAGAATTGTAGGGATATTGCATGACAATTTTTAAAGGAAAATGTGGTGCAAATCTCCCTCCCTGCCATGCTGTCAGAAGGGCGCCCTAGTAACAGCTGAACATCATGAGAAAGCAAATATTTCAAAATTCTTAAATAGGTATAAAAATAATAATAATAAAAAAACACAGCAAGCCTAAGCGACTTCAGTTTTTGGAGGTAACAAAGTTGTCTGGGCTTTCTTGTTGCTGTTTTAATTGAACATTTAGTGAAGATTATTCTGTGACATCTGGAATTTGCCAACATTTTTGTCTTGTTCGGGTTAATTATCAGTGCCAGTATTCTGCTTGCTCCGTCTGAGGAAGTCCTCTGTAAAGTATTGTCAACCCACTGATGAAATGTGCAGAGATTACATAAAATGTATGTGGTGTGATGTATAGAGTCAACACAAAACTGTGAAAAGAAATGTAAAAATTGCTAGTATAGGGGAAAAAAACAGTGCAAATATTCATAGAAAAAAAAGGGCTTCTAAAGGGGACTGGATATCTTACATTTATCAGTGCTGTGCAACTGTATCTGCCGTGCACTGCAGCATCTTGTTGAGCCACCCATGTGCATGTTACCAACAGGAAGGGAATGGAGTTCCTCCCCTGGAGCTCTGTCTGGGATATCTCTCTCTGGCTTTGGCCAGAAACATTTGGATTGCATGCAGAAGATGGTTTAAAAAGAGAAGGAATCATTTAAGCTGAGAAAAAGGTAACAGCTGAAGCATATAGTAATGAGCCTTTTGCTGTACGCTCAAAGGCTGTGAGCAGTTTGATGGGGTATAGAATAAGGCAAGAATGGTATGATATAGGTAGAAACATTGAAGTGCTACTGAGAATGGAAACTTTGAACAACTACCAATGGAAAATTTTTCAAAATACTTTATAAAATATAAAAATGTCTGCTAAAACATAAGCATTCAGAAAAATAATGATTTAGTAATTTTTATAAAAACAGTTTTGATCAATTGCTAGCTTAAATATACGTAATTGCTATTTCTGTCATTAACTTCCCATTTGTGAGCTTTCCGACCAGGGCTGGCACACCGAACATACTCTGGATATAATTTTGATTGAAATAATTTTGAGCAGGTTTTTTTTCTTCTCACATAATTTGTACTGGGGTCATTGAATTTAACTCCAGGAGACTAGTTCTGCAGTCATGGTGACTGAAATGAGCTTTCTAAATAGCGTCTGGTTTTCAGGCTGTCTTACTGAGCAGCAACAACTTTAATGTGTGCCTGAGTTGAACTACAAGCAGCAGTGGGGTTTGAACGAGTGCATGAGCTGCATTTGTGCTTTGAGAGCTGTGTGATGGTGGTGCTGCAGAATGGTGCTGCATATGAATTTTAATGATTGTGAAATAATACAGTACTATCCTCTGAGTGTTATAACTTAAATAATGGAAGTTCTTAATACCTTAATTGGTTTGAGGTTCAGAATCATAAAACAAGTTAAAGCTGTGGGTTTCTGAAAGTAAGCCAGACTTAAGAGTTATAGTTAAAAGTACAAGGTAATTAGAAATTGTAGACTGCGGAGATGAAAAATACTTTGTAGATCATCCAGTACATCTCTGCCAATTCGAAATTTGTTCCTAATGCAGTATTTTCAGTAGAATTTCATCTAGTCCAGTTTAAAGTGTTCCACTTAGTGATATTTCAGTCACATCTCTTCTAACAATCAACATCATTTTCTCAGTTTGGTTTTATCCGGTAACTTTGAGATATGCCACACAGTTTATCCAGACATCTTCCTGAGAGAGTCTGTAGTTGCAGAACCAAACCAAGCCCACGTATGCCTGTTACTATGTGCTAAATTCAGTTGTGTTGTGCACCTCTGTAAGTGCTTTCAAGTGAGCTGTGTGGATGGGAAGAGCCTGGCCTTTCCCCATGGACAGCTCTCACGTCTGGAATTCTTCTTGCCCCCTCGCATCAGCATGCTGACAATGTCTGCCTTTGTTTCTGTTGGGGAATGATGCAAGACTGTCTGTTAACTCAGGCTGATAGGAAAAAAGCAGCCTTTAAGGATGGCTGGTGGGTTACTCCGTGTTTTTTCCAGAGGTTTGACCATGTCTGCATTTGAACAGCGAATCTTCAGAAGCATTCTGAGAGGTCGCTGCGGCAACAGTTGGCCACGCATGTGTAGGTATTCCCACCTTGCAGCCAAGCTTTCAGCAGCAGGTTTCTCACATAAATACATTCCAAAGAAAGCTCAGTCCTGGTTTATTTTAGAACATATAAATGGCACCCATTCCTTCGTGTCTTTCAGTTAACTTTTCTCTAGATTTTCTTGTTCTTCTTGTAGAAAATTCCATTTACTTATTCGCTTCTGCTGGTATTAAAACATTGCCACATAGAACTTTAATTTTATGAATAGCTTTAAAATATTTCTCCCAACTGTAATTTCCTTTGTTCAGAAGATTCTCAGTAAATATTCTTTTTTTTATGTCACCCACACAATTCTTCTGGCTAGTTGCTAGGCTCTTCTTGCCAGATGTTTTTTTCCCAGCTTTTGTGACAATTAAATGCAGCCACTGTACCCACAGTGTTTGGGGGAAAAAAAAAAAAAAGCTTTGAAAACTTCTTTGTGCTAAGGAGTATAATTAGTTCGATACTGCTTTTGTATTTTTTTCCAAATATGCTGATGTATCTTCATTTAAGAATAGGTTATCTCCAAAGTTATCCATGCCCCAGGTAAGTGCCAGATGCTCAGCTAAGGGGAGCCCAAATCCCTTGTGTCAGGGGAAGACTGAGCCTTCTGTGACCTAGATCACATAATAACTATTTGATGAATAAAATCATCTTTCCTATGAATCACATCTAGATAGATAGGTTCAGCACAAAATGCTTCAGGAACTTAATTCCACATGTAGCAAAACTGAATCTTCTGACAAAACAAGTTATTGCCAGAAGTGTGCGTCACCCAGTTCTGTGGCTGGCTCGTCAGTGGAAGTGTTATACTGTATTTGTATAAAACAGGAAACAAAACAACAACAAAAAAGTTATTGCTTTGGGGTGACAAAACCCTTAGTTTTGATTTTTCCTGAACCTGTTGAGAAAGCTGTGCAAACAGAGCTCTGGACTGGTGCCCACTGAGCATGGAGGCTCTTGCATGTGTCTCTGCCTGTCTCTATGTATGGAGTAGACATCTGTAGCTAGGTCTTGAATTCTGCTCCGAAGACTGGCAAGTTAGCTATTCTAGAATATAACATTTGACCGTCTGTCAGTGGACTGGTCCCAGGGCTGCTCCCCTGAGATACGGAATCTTTGTCAGTACAGTTTTTTGTCAGTGAGCCTCTTTAGAGAGAGCTGTTTCCTACCTGATGAATTAATTAAAAATATGCATGAATTGAAAACAGCAATTCTGTCTACCTCTTTCTTTGTAAACTCTTTCAGTTTTGGAGCTCAGTGTTTTAGCATTCATTTCACTGTGATGACATTTCTGTTAGGCTAAACTTTAGAAAGAAATGATTAAAACGTGGTCTAACATGATCCAAAACCTTGTGTCTGGTAATATTGAGTCTGAAACATTAATGAAACTTCATATGTAGTCTGATGGATTTATAGTGTCAGCCTTTAGTGAGGAGTTTTATACTGCTGACCTTATGTTACGTATGTGATAGCTGGAAAAAAATCAATTATGATTTGCTGTTAAACCATGGCTGGAGCATTTGCAATGCCGCAGCAAAGTCACTTTTGCATCCCACAAAACTGCAATGGGTCCAGCTCCAGGCTATCTCTAGGCTTTTGCTGGGCTCATTGGCAGCTTTTAGGAGCCTCCTGTAATTCCTTCATTGGTAATTTCTGAACATGGGGCCAGCTGCAAGTGCATATCGCAGAAGTGATTAGGCAGTAATGGGGCACTGGGGTGTAAAACAGCAATTGCAGCAGCAGACTACTACATAACGTTTCTTCCCTAGCTCAATAAAGACTTTGTTGGATGAAGAGTGTAGAAAAATATGCTCTCAAACTCACGAGTATTGTAAGAAAATAAACACCTAGCAAGTTTGAGACTGATTACAATTTAGTGACAAGTTCAAACGGATGAATGATCTGTGTTTTGAGCCACGTACACTACAGCAAGTTCAGTTTTCATAAATGCTGTCAGCAATAACAATTGGTAAATCATCTGCTTCTCTTTAAAGTAATTTATAGAGCTGAATTAAGTCTTTGTCTTGGTGAGCAGAGGGAGGCCTGTATTCCTTAACCAGACTCCATATACCTTGCAGAAAGATGACATCCAAATTACTGTTGCCTAATGCCATATACAAGAAAGTTAAGCACAAGCTCATATAAAAGATTGCCTCATTCTTGGTGCTCATATTTTTTTCTATTCTCCACAAGCGTCATTTTCTCATGTCATGCCCACATGAGGAAAAAGTATTCAGACCTGCTGCAAGCACTGTCACACGTTTGAAGACAAAGTTCACTTCCAGCAGAAGAGTGGGTTTATTACTGAGTTAGATTTTTTAATTGATGCTGATACTTGCTGCCTTTTATAGCAGCATACTTCCTTGAAGTTTTGAATTGATGCTCTTTTCTTGATACATTTATGCTTCAGATATTCCTTACCGTATAATTATCTTTACACAGAAGCAGGTCATAGCCTTGTGTTTTGTGGTTGTTGGTTGTTTTTTTTTTTTTAAAGTAGGTCTGTGCTGAGATACCAGTTCTTGTTGCACCGAGTTGTCAGCGGCATCTATTGTAAATGCTAGGGAAATATTTTCTTGTTTTCTGCTTTTACCTATTTCCCTCCCATGGGTGGTGGTAGGGAGGCAGCAGAATCACCACAGGATTTTTTCCTGAGGCAGAACAGCCTGACTGCACTCAGTGCTGACGTCCCTTGACTGCACTTTGGTGGCACTGCAGTCATCCCTGGGAAGAAGGAAGACAGTGACAAATATGCTGGTACACTGCTGTACTGGTACAATAATCAGCAGCTCTGCCAAGACACCGCATGAGTGTTTATAGGCAAATTTCTGTCCTTTCAGGCACTACTCATTTTAAGCACATGGTCTTCAGACCTTTCCTTTCCAACCTTCAAATTCCTTTCTTTTAGCAGGAATAGAGTGATACTATCCATCTGTTCAAAATGTGCTATGAGCTGGCACAAGAAAATTCAACTTTGAGTGTGAAAATTCAAGAGGAGGCCTTCAGATATAAAGGAAGGAGAATCAAAGTCTGTCCTGGCTGTCAGGCAGAGATTTGGAAGATGTTCAGTTCATGCCTGTTATTCTCCCCCAAGATCTTTCTGATCACAGCTCCAGGATAACTTTGATTTGAAGGATTTTAGCTTGTATGCCTCCCCGCCTGTGCTGAAAATGTCATAGTGAAAATGTACAAACATTCATGGGTTCTCAAGTTCCAGGACTATGTGAAAATCAGTGAGAAGCCAAGAGTAATTTTCTAAAGTATGAGGATATTGTAACTTGGGAAGACATATTGATGACAAATGGGAAAAAAAGAGATTGCCCACTGCTATTCATGTTAGCAAAAATGATTAATATTACTGATGTTTCTTGTTCATAGATCACCTCCCTTGTGACTCTCCAGTTGTTGTCTGTGGTTGGCAACAATGATCAGCTTGATGGACCCCGATACAAATGTACTGTATCTCTGGACTTCATCAGGGCTATTGCTCGGTAAGCCTACTAGAGACCCTTACTGTTGCATGTGCCAATCTGAATGAAACTTAAAACATGCATTTTTCTCAGTCTTTATATTAGCTCTCTGCAGATCAGAATGGAAATCTGTGGATGTTTTTGAAGAATGAGTGAATGAGTCTTATCTGTGAGAGGTGTTGAACTTGAGATAAATTTCAATTCTGTTTCGAAAAACAACTATCTTAGAGTGACAGGAGTAGGCCAAGGAACTGCTTTAGTGTGTCACAGTAATATACTGCCTTTGTGTGTAATGAAAGTCAGGAACTTCCCCTGAAAATACTGATCTAAAACAGCAGTCCATTTTACTACCAAAAGCACCTTATGGTATTTAAGTCCAAACCTATATTTAATTCTTAGAAATATTATTTTACACTTCATATAAAAGCTGCCTAGGTTATAAGAAGTCTTCCACATTGTTTATCATCTGTAGTTGATACAAACTAATTCAGTAAATCACTGTAGGTACCTCAAAGGTAGTAATTACCTGTTGTTTCAAAGCCTTCAGTCTGGGAGTTGGAGAGCAGTTCCAGATGCATCAGGAGAGATGGTAATAAATTACAGACAGGACTGCATGCAATATATAGGCAATCATCCAACCTCTGTCTCACTGACATGAAATCCAAACAGCTTTACCTCACACGTGTTGCTGCAGCCAGCTCAATTTGCAGGTGTTGGTTAAAGAGTTTGTAGCCAGACCAGAGCCCAGGAAGGACATGTTGCAAAAAGGAGAAAAGCTCTGAAGGCCATCTCTCCTCTGTAATACAGGACTTCAGAGGAATATGTGTTTCAGACTGTATATGCTATCCTCAGTGCACAAGTTGCTTCCTTGAGCTATGAAATGTCTGATAGTTCAGTCAGTAAACCACACAGGCACAGTAGAGCAAAACTTCATCTGGTTCAGGCCTGGCTGTGCCATAACTGCCAGCATCTCCAGGGCTTTGCTGCATCAATGTGCTGTTCCCAGCAATAAAGTCACATGTGAATGATGCCCTGAAAAAGCTCCCACTGGTACCAAGTACAGCAGACCATCTGTTTAGCAACACAGATCACTGTGTGCAGACATCCTCATGCTCTTGCTTCTGCTCTGACTCTTACTATAAGTACAGAAACCAGGTTCTAAACTCTGTACTGATTCTGAGGGTCCTTGAATTCAGACACTTGAAACAATGGCCCTTCCCCTACAACTTCAAGATCCTTTGAAGTTTTGTGGACTCTGTTAGAGTTGCCATAAGGTACAGATGGAGAGAAAATAGGACCAAAACTTGGGCTATGCAGCTCGTGTTCAACAGAGAAAGTTGGTAGAGATGTTGTCACTTCAAACCTCAGTGCACAACATAGTGCTCCGGCCTTTAGGTCAAATATGCATACGTATATCCTGACTGAACTTTCCTATGTGTTATGCAGAAGAAAGCAATTCCCCTTTCTTCCCCCCTAAGCAATTTGGAAGTATTTATAGGTTGCACAAATAGGTCCATTTAAGTGATCTGACATTTTAAAGTTGGACTGTTCTTCTTTAATCCTGCTCTGTTATTTTTTTTCTGTGATTATTCCTTTATTACAATTTTTTGAGTTTTTTCCAACCCTCTTTCTTTGTTATATCCTTAAGAAAGACATAGATGAGATTAAAAGTTTCATGAGCCCATAATAAATGGGTTTCTCCCTTGTCTTGATGAGACTTGCTAAAGGCTGAATGTATGATCGTTGGCTAGCTGTGCTATAACATTGCAGCTGGCTAGTTTCTAACCACAAATGTAAGAAGTTCTATGTATTGTGGAGAAGGAGCTACTTTGGCATTTCAACCACAGTACGCTTTGAGTAAACAGACTGTCTCCTGATTCTTTCATCTCCATTACTGCAATAGCACTGAAATAACTTCAGTCACCAAAATCCTCAGATACCTCATCCTTGTTAGCATCTCAACCTTGCTCCTGGGCAGTCTTACTTCTGCAGGGCTGGAGAATAGGACAGGCAATTGTGCTCTCTCCTTCTCCCCACTCCTATTCAAGCTGTTCAGCACTTCATTTATTTATTTATTTAGAGCAAGAATGAAATGTGCTTTTTTTTTTAAAGCCAAAACCCACCTGCTTTTGGAAAAGATTAGAAAACTTAATTGTCTTCCTGGTGGCTTTCAGTGTCGTAACCTCTTCCAGTGCACAGTCTTTCTGTTTAATACTGTAGAACTTTATGTCTACGTCTATTCTATTGCATACATTCAGCCTTTGCAGATAAAGTCCCATGCTTTTTACTAGGTAGTATTTACATTTTCAGTTCAAGTCAGTTTAAGCATTTCTTTTTTAGAAATTTTTCATTTCTGATAAAAAGATTTCAAACTCAAGTTCATAATTTTTCTGTAGCTGAAGTAAGAATCACTTAATGTTTGTGGAATGTAATGAAGCTTTTCATATGGTCTCTAGTGAGCTTGTTCTTATGAAAGTGATTGTGCTCCATTTAGCTAATAAGGTTGGTGTTCATTAGAATGTGATTTGTTTCTGAGAAAGCCTTATAACTAGCATTTTTCTTGAGCAGCGTAAGGTAATATTAATCTAACAGTGACATTTAGTTTCCTTTAATTTTGTCACTGGATGATTAGATAGACTCCAACACATAATATCTTATTAGGTATTGTGGGGATTTCTGAACTTTTTCTCTGCTCGACGTGGTGTTCCGTAGAAACTTTTTGAAAAGTGGGTTACAGAATAGTGTGTGAGTAGAGAATATTAAATGATTGCAGCCTAGAAAATAAGATATTCAGCCAGTTAATCTCACTTAGCATTGAGAATGGTTATTTTTGAATCGTTGAATACTTAAAAACACAAAAAACAAAAAAACTTTTAATTTTATACTTGTCATTATATGCAGTAATTTGTGTTATTTGTTCAGGCAGTAATTCTCAAAGTCTGAGTGTTAGATTGCATGACAGAATGAGTTTGAAGACAAAAAAAAATAATTATATGTTTTATTCTACTGCTGTTCATTCTGCCTGCCATTAAAGTATAAAAGTATACATTAAAATCTTCTATCCTATTGAGCAGTGTTCTTGGATTTTTCAAATTTAGCTACGAATATGGGTCAACTAGTGTCAAGACTGAAAGAACACAGACTGCAAATGAGTGGAGATGAAGGAGTTATGTAGTACATGGTAAAACAGGTGGTTTGGAAAATGAACAAAACGTTCAATAGCATAAAAAACTGCAACTTTGCATCACCAACAGGAATATCATATTTACCATATGAAAATATATTGACTTAAATATTTTTAATGCTTAATGACTGGAATAAGAATCTTTTGATTGTTGCTAGAAAGCTGCTTTATTTTTTTCAAGCTTTACAAAATTTGAATAAATAGAAGGTAGAAACTTAATTCAAAATTAAGTTAAAAATGACTTCTTGATGGCTTTTTCTTTTGGAGATATTGCTTGATTTTGATAGTGCTGTGTCTCACGTGTGTGTCTCCAAACAGGCTGAAGTCTTAGCACTGTTACGACGATTGCTCCAATATACTGTGTTTTTGTTTATAGGACTGTGAACTTCGACATAATAAAGTACTTGTACGATTTCTTGTGAAAACAAGCTTCCCAGCCATATGGACACTGTGACAATGACTAAGGCAAGCTGTGTTCATCTCTCTACTTAGCTGGCCAGAAAGAAGAGTATTTTGGCTCTTTTGGATTTGTCCAAACAGGTGCTGGCCCAGCATGGATTCTGATGAAAATATTCTGATTGGTCTGGGTAGATCTGAGCAGAGGACTATTTACCAGGGACCCTGGAGTATTTGGAAGCAATGTGTTAATTATAAACAGCAGGGTTTGAGCACAATCTGTTCTACTCTTAATGATGTTATCTTAACACTGAAATTGCCTGAAACCCATTTACTTAGGACTGCATTTTGCTCTATGAACTCTCCCCAGTGCTTTGAACATGGCAGCAGCCCTTGTTTGTATGCCCAGTCTTTTCACTTCCTCTCCGCAGGAATCTTTCCAATTGCCTGCCAGAGTAGCTTTTCCTGAGGCTACCATTTTAGGAGAGTGGAGTAGCAAAATACAATAAATATAAGAAAATATTTAAACTCAAGCTGGTATAAATCCTTTCTCTTCAGTCATTTGTAGGCAGACTGTTACACTGTTATATGGAGATCACAATGATTGGAAACTCCCAATTAATCATCATACTGTCCTTTTTTCAGACCATTCATAAATGTTAACTACAAATTATTTTTATGATACTTGCTTTTAAAAACTCATTGATTCATGAAATTCTAACCTGATGTTGAACTTGAAAGGGTTTTTTTGCTTGGACATTTTATATTCCCTTTAAGCTCATCCATTTCTGCTGGGTGCTAATTATAATGCTGTTTTGAAAGAATGTAATTTAAGATACAAACTGTGTGGTGGTTTTTGTAACGGTATCTGTCCTATAGAGAAGTGTGGCACGGCTGTCTTGCCGTCAGAAAGGGAGAGGTTCAGCAGTTGACAAAGTATTCCTGAAGCGGTTGCCCAAATGAGGTTTAATAGTGAATAAGCAGTGTAGTTTTGTAGTGTAGCACAAAGCTTTGATTTTGGAAATATATGGTGGAATACACTGAAACTGTATTTGTCTTCAGTTTACAAGCAGAGGAGTCCCAGCTGCTGTTACCTTTATAGAGTATTGAAATCCACTGGCCCACTTTAGATTTATGAAGGCAATAATCCTTAAGTTTTTTCACAGTCTTGAAGACTCAGGGCCCCACAACCTGTTACTTGGCTATTTTGTTCCTGAATGCTGGCCTTTGACTGTTTGATAGTGTAAGACCATGCTATGTCACATGTTGACCATTATGGATTTCTAAAAGGAAAAATGCACCCTTGTCTTGATACTGGAGATGGTCAAATACCCTGAACACGTGTAGCTCTTTCCCATTTTTTTTTCCCATTGTGAACATGTAGCCAGGCTTCTGCTTCTGGATTTGGACCCAGAGGAACAAGTTCCAGGTGAATCTAAGCAACAGAAGCATCCTTCTGGCCAAGCTGTCATTTCCCTCCTCAGGAGAATGTGAAAGGGCAGCAATGAGTCATCTCTGTGATCCGTTTTCCTTCCGACTGCTGAGCTACATCAAACCCTGCACCTGTCCATGAGGTGGCAACATTTGTCACACTTGCTGAAGTAAATGGATGCAAACACACAACCTGTTTCAAAATGTTTATTGCCTACTTTTGTTTTTACTAATAAAAATGTATATAAGTTGTTCTTGGGACTAAACTTTACAGCTGCTGCTTTTTTTGGAGCTTCTGATGGGTTGAGCTCAGTTCTCGTGCTTGGCCTGCCTACCAAGGGCTGAAAACTGGAGAAGGGAGTTTGAGCTGTTACACATAAACTAGCCCATGCAGAGGAACAGACATACATTATAGTTTTTTCAGATATCTGATGTGGATTGCACTTGGATATGTGAAATGTAATGTGATTGATACTGATTTATGAAGTCCTACGACTCACAAAATTTCAAAAATTCTGCAGCTAACCTTGTTTACAGCTTTCAACAAAGTGAGACAGGGCTGCACTGCTGGAGAGGGACAGTGCCAGCTGATGAAGGTCCTGCTCAGGGGTTGCCAGGGTGGTGGAAAACCATAGCACCTACCACGTAAATACTGTAAGAAGCACTTCTTTGGAAAGCTTTACTATCAACAGCAAGTTTTGAATAGTATAACACTTCAACGTACCCTGCATAAAAATATCAGAAATACTCAAATAGTTCCAGATAACACACGCAAATAGAATACCAGGAGAAAATGGAATACAACCTACGTGAGTATAAGGATGCACAAGAGAACTTTATCATCTTGGAGTCAGGCAACGTTTATCTCTAATATCCTATGAGAAAGAAACAAGCAGGATTTTTAGCACTTGGGCTAACACCTGATCATTTCAGGAATGTTTTTAATGCTGTTGATGATGTACATTGATGTAAGATGCAAAGTCAAAGGTTTCAAACAAAATAGAAAAAACAAGCAAGCATAATGGTCTTTTGCTCTAGTATGATAGCAAGTTAACCCCACCTCAATGTTGTATGGTTAAATCAAATCCAAAATCTTAGTCTTTTTAACTGTATGGATCATAAACGCACATAGGCACTTCTAATAGTACTTAATGAAACACACAGTATTACTTGTTTTAATGTTAAAATTCAGCTGGATATTATAAATTAGCCCACATGTTTAGATAAATGGCATTTCTTTTGCATTGTTGTGATAGCTTTTCTAAAAAGAGATCAAGAGCAGAACCAGTTGAGGACTTAATTTCTGATAGATGCTTGGCAATATGCAGGCAATATACATGGAAAATACTAAACATGCTATGTTTCAGAACTCTTGTCCCTTTGCAGATGTTTGAGTGTGGAACAAAACCAATCACAGTAAGTTCTGGTTTAGGTTGCAGCTGGAAAGATGTTCCTTTAGCATTGCACCGAATGTGTTCATTTGGTTGTCCAACCTTATCTGTAATCCCGTTAATCCCAGATAGAAGATCAGACTGTCAGAACTACCAAACCCCCTTTGTGGAGCACAAAGTATGGGTGACACAAAGTGTGGGTCTTAGAAAATAAGCACTGAGAAAATGTAATGCTGGAGGTATGTTTTGTAGTGTAATTTCTTCCCCGCTAGCCTGACGGTCATTTCCAGTGTAAATCTGAAAGGTGAGGCTACAGTTAGTTGTGGGATGTAGTTAATTTGACCAAAACGAAGTTACCTGGAGGAGTAGTTTCTGGGGATCCGTTACCCAGAGCTGCTGTCCTTTACTCAACGCTCTTTTGTGACCTTTCTGAAAGACTCCTGTCAGTGACATAAAACTTAAAGCTGAATCAGCAGTATGAGAATGAGCAAGGTGTCTGAGGTGTGGATGATGGATGTAGGCTATAACTATGCTGATGATGGATAGTTGGATTTATTCTAACAAACAAGAAATACCTCTATATATCCATATCAATGAGTTTATAAATTACTGCTGAGTGTCCTATTATGTGCCCTGGCAATATTTCAGTTTAAGACCCCATTTTCATGGGTGAAGTCTTGGGCTTCCGCCTCCCCAGGACTGGAATTGCACTCATCCTACAGGTGAGTTTGAGAACTGTGCAAAAGATGCAGAGCAAGAGACATCCTCAGTACTTCAGTGCAGGAGGATGTATTTAAAAAATACCAGGATTTATTTTAATAGTTTGTCAGTCAAAAAGTATTAAGATACTTTAAATATTATTAATGCATAGTACCTAAATTTAATGCCTGGTCCACACATCCACTGGAGCTGGATCTTGTTCTTAGAAGAAGAAAGTAATGGGGAAAGAATTGCACCTATCACAAAGTTGCAGAGAAATTAGTGCCCTTCAATACCTGACTTCATCAACAGCTGCATTTTCATACCAATAGCCTAGAGATTTTCTTTTGAGAATAATCTTGAAAGAGTGCATCCTCATGTAGTATGAAGGAAATTTATTCTTTTTTGACAGTGCTTTACGTTTCTCTGCTTCTCTCAGAACCCACTGTGCCAACCATAATAATCTCTGTGGCTAGTCTCTGATTTTTTTGTGAGTTAAAAGGAGTGAATTGGTTATTTGAACATTTTCTGACATCTGGTGCTGCTGTATACCATGATTTACATATGTGAGCATAGATCCATTTTTCCCTTGGTGAAATTTTTCCAGTGTCCAAGTAGATTTGCCAAACCCATTCAGGCGCTACCTGCTTCCCTCTAACTGGAACAGACAGCCATGCCAGGAAAATAGCGTGAAGGATGGGATTCCCAGCAGGAATGTAGGAGATATTACATGTCTGTGACCTGTAAGCAAAACGCAGACGGTTGAGTATCCCAGGATTAGATATTCCCTCTGCACCTCCATTGGCAGAGATTGCACGGAAGAGCCAGGAACAGCAGGTTCTTAGGGAGTTAGGCATGCTATGTGCTTCAGTCTGCCCAGACAGTTTGGAAACAAGATTTCTTCCACCCAGGATTTAATGCCATGTCATACTGACATGACAGTAAGTTCTGGTTTCTCAACATCAGTGGCAGTTTCTGCTGGAACAAAAAATTGGAAATCATACTGCTTGTTGTTTGGCATTGGCAATGTATCAGCCATATATTTGAAAACCCACGTATTTGCAAATATTTGGGTTTCTAGTATTAAGAAGCTTACAGGTAAGACCAGGGCGATTTGTTGAGCAGCCTGTGCCCATTCGTGTTTCCGTGCTGTGTAGGTTAAACAAGTAATTCCCTGTCCAAGAGCAAAGTCATCTTTGTGAAACAGCGTGGTGCACAAAGTAGCATAGGTGGATTTAATCTTTGAGATGTTGTAATGGGTTGTACTTACGTTGCCTCTTCCTCTGTAAATGGTTAATAACCATTTTCCCCTCAAACTGAGCAAGGGAGCAGCTTTTTTAGAACTGAGCAGAGGAACCAAGGGAAGAGCTGAACAGAGAAAAGGGCAGTCCAGAGCACCAGAAGGTGTCCCTGACTCTTCTTCCACTTGGCTCAAAGCCTTCAGTGAGCTAGCAAAGTGGGCAGGCTGCACTGGGCTGCCTGTGCTATGGGTGCACGTTGTTGGAGCATCCTGTTGTCCCATAATGTCCCTTGTCCTGCCACCATGTGTGTGGGTGTTGATGAGTGTTGACGTGGGACTCGAGAGCAGGTGTTCGGCTTCAGCAATGTTGTTTTTTTCCAAAATTTGATTAATCACATTGTGCCATGATGACTGTGTAGCTGGTTGTCTTGTTCTTGATATTTGTTTTACAAGTTTGTTTGATTTTGATGAAATGTTGATGAAAAACAAATGGCAGTGAGACTTAGCAGGATGCAGTTTTTCATGAGCAGCACAGCAAAGATGCACTTCTCCCAAAATGCGTTCAGAAATGCATTCAGTGCATATGTTCTGTTTTCCTAGCACATACAGATTTTCAGCAGAACAGGATTTTTAATGTGCAGATACTTTCCTTTCTGCATTTGATTCTCAGGGAAGTATATACATACATAAATTAATTTATATGCTTTTCAGATATTTGAGTTCAGATGAAGGTATTGGGAATAAAATAGGACCAGTAGGGCTGGAAAACAGCTTTGCTAGCTGCTGTTCATGCACTGGGAGTGCAGCAGCTGTGCACTTCCTCTGCCTTCACACAAGCATGAGAGCTTTCATACAGAGACTTCTAAATCCTGGCAGTCAGAGCATTGTTGGAAAGAGCTTAGCAAGGAGTAACCTTTCATTCATCAGTAGTGAGGCACTGCAACAGGTTGCCCAGAGTGGTGGTGGATGTCCATGGGTGACGTGTCTGATGGATGTCTCTGGAGACATTCAAGGTCGGCTGACTGGGGCTCTCTGAGCACCTGATCCAGCTGTAGGTGTCCCTGCTCATTGCAGGGGGGTTGGACCAGATGACCTTTAAAGGTCCCTTCCAACTCAAACGATTCCATGATTCTACAGTCTGCAAAGGTGACACATGATGATACTCCCCTGCAGCTACAGCAGTTCTGAATTGCAGACACCTGGAGGAATGCCCATCCCATTATCTCACAGTAATGTTTTCCATGCAATTTTTGATTATTCCCTAAGGATGCATTAAGAAAGATAAAACAAATAGCTGGGAATCCAGCTGCAATTCAGGAATTTCAGAGCAATGAGTGTAAGTGCCACCAGAAGGGCACAGCATTGCTGCCAGAGCAGACCTGTGGTCCTTCCCTCCCGGAGTTTCCTCCTGCAGCAACATGGGCCTGGGCTGCAGGATGTGCGGTAACCTGAAATAGGCTCTGTGTCACTGTTCCTTCAGGCACGCTAGAACGTATTTGGAGCTATCGCTTGAGACGTATTTGTGTTCCCTGAGCGTGTTCTTACCCAGCCTTACTCAGTTTCAAGAATGGGGTTTTTGGTTGATGGCAACAGAAGTAAATGTGATGCTTGCACGAATGGTCAGTTTTCTGCAAGGAGTTATCCTCAGCGATCCCTCCACCGCTCACCGCCCACATTAAAATGAGAACAGACTCGTTTGCGTTGTTAACTAGACAGTCTGTGCGTAACCTGGCTGTAGACTCAATTCTTTTGCTCCTCCCCATCTGATCTCCAGTACCTTCTCCAAAGCACGGGAGTAACAGGGCTTTTAACTGAAATAATCACAACATTTTATGTATTGATATCAAAAGAGAAAACACCAGCTTTATTTTTCCGTCATACAATTAGCCAAGTCTTGCTAAAATCCCTTTACCCTCGAGATACAAATTGTGCTAAGGCTGACACACCCATTATAGGAAAAAGTGTTAATCTTTTGCAAAATTCTGAGAAGCTAACAAGTTTATGTTATGGAAAAAAAATCAGATAATCTTCATTATAGCCACTGCTGCTCGTGGCAGCTGTAGCAGTGAATAGCAAGTGCTTTGAGCTGCCTGTGAGCTGCGTATCCACGTCCCCTCCTGCACAGTTCTTTTTCATGTAGAGTGAATACTTTTGGTGGCAGCCTTTTACTTTCTCCTACGCACCTTCTTCAAAAATCAGAGCTGTGAGGAGACGAGCCTGCCTGGTTCGCTTGGGAAACATTTGCAGAAATAAATTAATCTGTTCACTAAGAGAAAAGTCCCTGAAGTCCCAATTACAGAAAGCTACTTAAGTGTGCGGCACAACTTCATGAATCTTTGGTGCTGAGGGCAATTAAGTGCGTGAGCGTAGACAGCTGTTGTCCGTCAGCAGCTGCAGAACAGCTCATCCATCAGAACAGAGCCCTGTCTCTGCACGCGCGCAGCCCGAGAGATGTGGGGATCCTGGAGGAGGCCAGGTGGAGCCACGCTTGGTGTGCTGCTTCCTTCGCAGTGTCCTTTCCTGGGAAAGGCAGCTGACAGAGCACGGTAAGGTGATGGGTTTCGAATGATGCTCTCGGTGAGGCGGGGAGCCTTGCTGATCCAGAGTTGTGGCTGCTGTTGGAGCTGTTGCAGCCTCCTTCAGGCTGGTGTCTCTGTCACTGCCCAAAATAGTGAATCCACCAGGTAGCGGGGATCCAGATCACTGTGTGGGATGGACCTGCTCTTCATTCAGCTCGTTTAAATGGCAGGAGAAAATCTGCCTCGGTGGAGACCGGGATGACCCTTCTTAGGTTGTATCTAATGGTCCTCACTCATTAAAAAGGGGAATTTCTGCATGAAATGAGTAAGCCCATGTAGGCTGCTTTAACAGTTCCAACTTCGGCTGCTGGGAAAGTAATTCTTTTATTTTTAGTAGGTTAAGGAACATCATTTTTCTGCTAACCTTTTCTCTTTTGAATTCTTTTCTACAGATGCCTTCCAGAAATCTTTGGATGTTTGATATGTTACTATAGATATATAGTAAAATTCTGACAGTTTTCTTATTGCTCAAAACCTGCGGTTTCCTGCAGAGACCTTTTCTTTGCTGCAGCCGCATTGCCAAGTTGTCAGAGCATTAATTAAACCAGAAGAATGAGGCATTGCGTGTCATTTCCTATACTGGATGCCTCCATGTCAGGGACACATCTCCATGGCAAGAACCTGTACATACACACAAAATAAGCCTGGCAACAGTACAAAAGCTTGCACAGGCTTTTGAGTGAAAAACGTGGCAGAGGAAAATATGGAATTTAAAGCAAGGTATTTGTGGGGAAATAAAGAGTTTGCTGGATGCTTAATTTCTTAAGCACAAACGCGTTGGTTTCATTTGAACACCGTGTGTATTCCGGTGTTATTTTTAATCTCCATATATTAGATGTTTCAGATATGTATTAGCTCAAATCTTAAAAGGTTTCTCATTTTAAATCCCCTCATTCATTACAGGTGACAGAGTGCTCCTTTGTGGGATTACAGATTCTCTGTGCAGGCACATAAAGTTATGTGGAATAAAACTTCATTCCCTATAAACTACCAATAATTTGCATGTGTTTCATTTTGCTGCATGAATCAGAATGTCTTCATTTCATGTATTATACATCACCTCACAATTTTATGTACATTTACTTTGCTGCTTAGGAGCCAGAAAATACAGCACACGTGTTGATGCTTTTCCTGCAATAAAACACTTAAACTGTAATTGCAGTTCCCTGCTTGCTAGCACCACAGGCAGAGCCACAGCGTTAGAGAAATGGGAGCATTTTTCATTTTTCTCTCACATTTTGGGACTGTGGTTCTTACAGTGATGGACTTTGTGACTCTTCACAAGCTAAATTTGTTCACAGCTGTCTGAGATACAAATCCTATTAAAAATATATACAGGTTTACTTATATGCATAGGGGCTGCTCTGAAAGTAATGCCTTCTACTTTGTTACATTGGCCCACAATGTCAGAGGTGGCTGTTGGTGGTATGGCAGTAGAGGCTGAATCTTCCCACCAATATTCCATTGCATTTTGTTGCTGTGTGACAGATGGCTGCAGAGGGGCAGTCTGACAGAATGGCCTCTGACATGGAAGTGCAGATGGAGCAAAGGTGTGTCACTGAATGCCTCCATGCAGAAAAAAATGGCACTCATTGCCATCCATTGGTGCTTGTTGAACTTCTATGGAGACCAACCAGTGGGTGTGAGCACAGTGAGATGGTGGGTGGTGTGTTTCAGCAGTGGCGACAGAGACGTGCACTGCATGCAGGCTCTTGTTCATTGCTGGTGAAAACACAACTGATGGTGGTAACTATGTTGACAAATAGTGTTTTGTAGCTGAGAATTTGCTCTATCAAATAGAGTTATTGTGCTCTTTGTTGTACTTTCCATGGAAATAAATAGGAGGCATTACTTTTGGAGCAACCCATGCACGTATATACTTGAAAGAAAAAATGTTTTGTTATGAGGACAGTAGGATAAGGAGGTGATACGTGGAGGATACATCCTTAAAACTCATGGGCACACAGGGATCTCCCTGTCTTCTCGCGGCACACAGAGCAATTCCTGGTTGATCACTTGCAAAGACTCCAGGGAGGAGGAACCTTGTAATAGGTTGCACCTGGCAGTGCCACCAGGGCTGTGCGGGTGAGAAGAGGGACAGAGATAGTGTCCATCCTTTACAGGTGTTGTCATGCTCATGGGCAGAGCACATATGTGTTAGTACTTCCTGGAATGTGGCTCAGCCTTTGCTCCTCCTGCAGGCACCCAGCCTGGGTGGTGCAGTCCAGATAAACTTTGAGAGCTTTTGGCTTCTGTAACATGACAACAGCGTGGCTGCAGGTGTAACAGTGTGGCTGCAGGTCTGGCATGGTCCTGCAGGTGGTCAGAAGCAGAAGTCATGCTTCCCACAGCTCCTGTGCAGCATATGCACCGTGTTCCCCTTCTCTCAGTGTCCTGACTGTTGCTGCTATTTCAGATGTATGTGCAGAAGCACTATGTGGGTGCCAGTCGCAGTTACACTTCAGCAGAGCATTTTCACACTTCCCTACCTCTGATACGTACAAAACCATCACCGATGAGTCCCGTAAGACGGCTCTCATTACGCCTGGCTCACTGCTTGCCATGCAGTCGGTGCTAAGGCATCAGAGACAGCGGCTGAGGCTGTGCCTGGAGCTGGGCAGTGAGGAGGACATGTCCCAGGGCTTGACAGCTGCCTGAAGGCCTCAGGGAGGCCCTCTCTCACACAGAGAGTCACAACCTTGTACAAGTTGGGGTAGAATCATAGAATCATTAAGGTTGGAAAAGACCACTAAGGTCATCTAGTCCAACCATCACCTACTATGCCCATAAGTGTGATAACTGCCCTTTTATTGAACACCTCCAGGGACGGT
Organism: Numida meleagris; assembly: GCF_002078875.1. NCBI lineage: Eukaryota > Metazoa > Chordata > Aves > Galliformes > Numididae > Numida > Numida meleagris. The sequence continues at coordinate 13,113,502 of NC_034409.1, read as the reverse complement.
GACTCCACCACCTCCCTGGGCAGCCTCTCCCAGTGCCTCACCACTCTTTCTGAGGAGAATTTTTTCCTAATATCCAACCTGATGCAGAAGATGCTGTGTTTCTTCAGCATGTTCCAGGCATAGATGGTGCCCACGGTCATGGTGGCTGGGAGAGCTGCTGGCACAATGATGGTGACAAGGCTGAAGGCACAGATGATGATTTGCCCCACAGAAAACTGATAGCCATGGTTTGGGTTTGGAGCAAGGAGGAAGTGTCTAAAAGTGGGAGCGGGGATAACCACTTGGTTGTGCAAGACACAGAGCTGGTGGAAAGCACCAGAAGGACGCTGTGACCTGAAGAGTTGCTCCAGGCAACTGAGCAGTGCTGAGCCCTCTCCCATGGCCATGGTGAGACTCAGTGTCCCATTTCCCTCCTTTTCTCCCCCCTGCATCATCCTCGCCATCACTCAAGCAATAGGATTTCTCCTCTAAAAAATACTCTTTAAAAATTTCTGATGAATAGCATTAATCCCCTAAGAGAAGAACACTCTAGATTGCCTAGCTGCAAACATCTTTTATTCATGAGCAGCATGCGCTGTGTGTTCACTCCCTCACTCGAGTCTCAGGCATTATTTCGGGAAGAAGAAAGCACATCTTTACCATCATAGGCTTATGAACAATCAAAAAATGTATAATGAAGAGGCAACACTTCTCAGAGGCAATAACCTACTGAAACATTATAAGCCTTTATAGTCAACGGGCATTTAAAAGACGCAACGTGCAACCAACAGAACTTTGTTATTAAATCATTACTTTTTTTGTACACCTTCAAAGCTCTCTGATTTTCCAAAGGATGATAAAGTTCCATCCCTCTGTTGTAGGTGCTGGAGAACTTTCTTTCTTCTCCCTGTGTACATAGGGTGAATCCTAAATGATAAACTCTGCCAGTTTGATGGTTGCTTTTTTCTCACAAGCTGCATGCTTGTTAACTTACATTGCCCTTAACATTCTCCCCAGTGCATCCCCCTGCTCCCTCTCTTTTTGTTTGCTGGGAGTCCCGAGAAGAAGCACATGCAAGGATGCTAAGTTTTCAAGTTGACCTCAAGATTAAAATACACTATTTCCCCTCTCAAGTCTATTTTTTAAAATACAGGTGAAATAGCCTGAGGGGGTGCAGAAGTTTACCTCTTTAATTAATTTAATACCATTTCTTCACAAAGAAGTGAAGCAGCAGCACAGGTGAAAAGACTGTAGAAAAACCTGCTGCTTCAGCCTAACTCAGGCCTAGTAGGGTTGGCTACTAGGCGCGTTTGGTCATCGTACGAATTAGTTCTCATTGCTGGGATTTTAGCTTTGATTTCTCATTATAAGCTTCTGGAATGATGAGGATTAACAGCACTTGAGGGGCAGATCCAAAGACTTCATCTGACTGGTGGTTTAGGAGGGGTCCGTATATACACCTAAGGTTAATGATACGAGAGCTCCCCTCTGTAGCTTCATCTTCAAAAATGCAATTGACCTTTTCTCAGCTTAATTAGGGATGAATTTATAAAGATATGTCTTAATGTTTGACCCCAATCTGCTTTGCGTGCCCTCGTTCAGTTGGTCCTATAAGTAATACAGCTTCCTGTCAGCAAAAGGAGGTGAGAGATTTGTTCAAATGTCCATCGTCAGCAGCCCAGCAGAGATGGCTCATGCTGGGGCTCTAACTGGGGATGACTGGAGGGCTCAGATCAGCTACACAAAGCTGACCAAAGCTTTCTGGTTTTCAGCTTTGCTATTCAGCTCCCATTACTCCTGCTTTTAAACCTAGCAGTACTTTAGCAACTCTTTTTTCCCAAGGTGGCATTTTTCTTCAAGCTACTATTGCTCCATCAAGGGTAAGCCAACCCTCTTGTGCCCAGCAAATGCTGCAGTCAGTCTTTCTGGTGAGGGAATGCAAGAGAAGGGCTCAGAGAAGAGTCACCCTAATAAATACACTGTGCCTGGGGAATACCAGCTCTTTTGGGCACCTGTAGACTCAGCACTCTTGGTGTCCGTGGGCTGTGCAGGGCTGGGGAGAGAAGCCCCAGGTCAGCACGTCCAAGCTCATCCACCAGGAAAGGGCTCAACTCCATAAGACGTGGTGAGTCATCTCCTCTTGCTAGTGGGTTCCCTCTCCCTAGGGCATATGCTTCCACTGTTTGCTTTCTACCACTTTCAGAGTAGGTCTCCCCCTCTGGGAGCCAGAAGCTAACCCAGCTGAAGATCTGGGGAGCTATTTGCCTTCCCCAACTGCAAGAAGGGCTGATGAGCACCATAACTGACAAAAGAGGAGAGGAGGAGCTCTCAGGTCTGCCTTTGAGCAAGGACAGGGAAGCAGGGTGAGGAGTGTCAGGGTGTTCTTTGGTACCTAAAAGCCATTGGATCAGCCTGGCCACCCTCAAAACCACATCCTGAATATATTCAGGCCCTTGTAGACTGATGTTCCTTGCATTTGGCCTTTGCCACAGCTTGTGCTCTTCTAGACAGTGTCAGTAGATGGAAATGCTATTTTAAAAATATGACTTTATTATCCTCTTATCCATGCAAAGGAGGGACTCTCTGGTCAGGCTTGGGGTACTTTCTTAAGGTGTTGCGAAGAAGCTTATGCTGTAACAAACAGGGCTGTGCAAATGCCAAAGTTATTAAACCTGCCCTTTTCATGACCATTAAATTAATTGACAGGTTTTTTTTTTTTTAAATCACCCTCTAATCTTTCAGAGAACAGAGCCTCTGCTTAGAGATAGTGTTCCAAGGAGAACCAGCCACCAGACGAGGCATGCTCTTGATTTATAGCTGCAGCAGCATGAATTTCATATAACATGATAATACCCTATAAAGTCTCAGAGCTCCACACTGAGTCCTGCATAGATAACAGGTTGAGCAGTACACGAAGTCAGGACACGATAATAATGTCTTTCCATCAGCATGAAACGATGCTATTTGGGATGCCACGCTTCTTGGATGTGGGAGCAGTAATCCCATTATCAGTCATCACCAATAAACGACACCACTGTAGATACCCGTTTGCTAGGTGATACACAGAAGCTATTAGGAAGCCGCCTAGTCGGCATGCTGAGCTTTCACCTGCTATTTCTTTGCAGATTTCCTCTACAGATACCTGCCCATCCGCCGATATTTTTTATCACTACAAATAAGAGGGTTCTTACTTCGTGGTGACTTGGTTATTATTTCCAGCTGCCAGCTGTACTTCAGCAATGATCAGGGCATCCCCTGCCAGGGCTTGGGACCACCTCCTGCAGGGTGCTGTTCTCTGCTCTGAGACCCTCCAGAGGCAGAAATGCAGCCCAGTGTAGTAGGTACAATAATAACTGCACCTCTGGGGGGAGGGCTGGCAAGGAACAGCTGTGAGAGCTGTCATAAATTACTGGAGAGGTCTCTGGAAACGTAGACAAGTAACTCCCAACTGACAGTGCCAAGCAAACAGATGAGTTTTCATCATCTTCACACCTTAGCCTATCCCTTCCTGATATGGCATACTTTTTGATTGCACTATGCTATTTTACAACTTGCATGAAATATTTAGAGCTTTAAATTTACATGGTCATGAGACATGTCCCTGTGCAGTACTTCTTACACTGCAAATACAGGAGCTGTATAATTACACACTTACACAAAATTATATTAGTGGGAGAAATGTAATTTTATTCCAGCACATGGTTAGAAATTATTTCTATAATGAAAATAGAGAAAGAATTTCTTTAATTAGATACAACAGCAAATGAATGAACCACTCGGACTGCACATGCTGGGACTGCGGTTGTGCAGAGCCAGGCTTTTCACCTCCCCAGGCTCAGAACATAAGTTAGCACAGCAAGAGAGACTGAGGGAAAGCCTTGATTCTGCTGCTCATCTCTCTGCCCATCCATACCTTGTATCTATCCATACTTGCTCACTTCAGACCTTTAGGAGCAGCCTAAGGATCTGCTGCTGAATACAAATGTTCATTGCCTGCATGGCATTTCTTGGCTGCTCAGGACGCTTCACAGCTCTCAGCCCCAGGCAGCTGAGTGGAAGCACAGGGGAGCACAATAGGCACAGACCAGCTCTGGAAAGCAGGATGTTCACCAAAGCGTCCCATCTATTTTTTGTCTTGGTGAGGTGTTACTGTGCTCTCAGCAGAAGCTTTCCTCGTGGCAGGCAGGCTCTTGCACTTTGCTCATTTTCCCCACATTTACCTACATTCACATGTGCACAAGAATCATAGCATCATAGAATGATAGAATGGCTTGGGTTGGAAGGGACCTCAAGGATCACCAGGTTTCAACTACCCTGCCTCATTGCTATCTACCCATGTTAAAAATCGATTTCCCTCATGTTTATAATCTCCCTTTAAATATTGGAAGGCCATAATAGGGTCTCCCCCCGCAGCCTTCTCTTTTCCAGAATGAACAAGCCCAGCTCCTTTAGTCTGTCTTCATAGGAGAGGTGCTGCAGCCCTCCTGCCATCTTCGTGGCCCTGCTCTGGACCCTCTCCAAAAGCTCCACATCTTTCCTGTGCTGTCAGCCCCAGGCCTGGACGCAGTACTCCAGATGGGGCCTCACGAGGGCGGAGTAGAGAGGGACAGTCACCTCCCTGTCCGTGCTGGCCACCCCTCTTCTAATGCAGCCCAGGATACTGTTGGCCTTCCAGGCTGCAAGCGCACACTGCTGGCTCATGTTAAGCACAAACATTTACCCACATACTCCACATGCTGAGGAGACTTGGAGAATCGGTGCTCTTACCATTAGTGGTTTTGCAGCATTTTGTGCAGGGATCTCAGAACGTAGCTCCTCGCAGGAGCTCACTGAGGAAACAGTTTCGTGGTCCACCCCAGTGCTCAGAGCACTCAGAGAAGGAGACAAGCCAATGTATGTAAACTAGGGAAAAGTATTTTGCAAATGGAAGCAGAAATGGTTTCTGTGCTGTGCTACAAAGGCTCTTTTTGGTGTTATTTTGTTTTTCTAACAACACATTAAGTTGAGCCACTGAAGCCCAGATGAGCTGGAGGTCTATTTGTCAATGAGTGCTAGGCCTCTATGCTGCTCTTAGGCTTAGGTATCCTCTGGCATTTCCCATCTTGCCTTGTCTCCTGCACAGGGACCCCCTGCCAGGGAGAAGCCAGTGTGCCCTGACCCCATCCTGGTGTCACCTGGGCCCATCCCCAGGTTAGGCCTCTGTCCTGCAGAGTGGCCACCAAACAGGGCCTACCCACTCCTGAGGCCACTGCGTGCATCCTGGACACATGCACGGCAGCATTTCCTTCAGCCACATCTCATAAGGAGCTGTCCTGATGAGGTCTGTGAGATGGCAGCAGGAACAGCTCACCTCCAGAAGATCTTGCTGCACTATGAGCAGCGCATGTTTTTATCCTTTTACACATCCACTTTTTCCCTGACCATGGCTGCCTTCTCTTGCTAGGCAGTAGCACTAATGCTGAGTGAATGTCCTTTTTGTTTGGGAAATGAGGGTTCTGACTCCCTCTGGCCGGGCAGTATCGGACATCCCACAGCTCCTGGTGCAGCTCCTCACTGCTGTTTACTCCTCTAAACCTTGCACTGGACACCTTCTGTGTTGACACAATGAATTCCTGTGTCACTTTTCAAGTGACATTTTTTAAAAGATCTGCAGTTGCCAATCATTGAAAAATACAGATGGGATCAAAGTTCTGTTTGCCACAAGTTTAATAATTACCTCAGTGGTGTGAGGCTGGGCCCAGGGACACAAAAGCCTGTCCTGTCCCATTTGCCATACTGTGTATTTAGATGGCATTGACTCACGACTTCAGTCACTGCTTACAAATATTGGCCTGGGAGGTCACGATAGATCAAAATAAGGGTTGTCATCAAGAAAGAGGAGATGGAGGAATCCCAGAAAACTGACCCTAATCTGTGCAGAAGACATGAAAATGTCCTCTAAATTAAACAGGTGGTAGAACTGAGCATCTCCTGTGGTGTTTTTCTCCTTTGTGACATATCAAGGGAAGGATTTACATTTATCTGAGCCTAAGGATTCACTACTGCATGGTTTTTGAATGCAACCTACAAAGCACTAACAAGAGGTGAAACCAAGGTCACTATTTAACTCACAGATCAATAAATCTTTTCCATCCTTGAACTGTAATGTCAAATGTGATTGCCTAAAAATTCCTCATACCATATACCAATATATATCCGTTATAGTTATATTATCTTCCCAGGGTGCAAACTGCACGCACATCACCTCAACCAGACTTAGCAGCTGTATGCTCAAATTCTTTTATTTGGGGCTAAAAACATACTCAAATTTCAATATGTATAAATAAATAAATATGTTCTGATTCATTTTAAACATCCATGTGTTTCTTATTGCTATTGCAATCATTATTCTCCAACACTTTTGTCTCTTAATCAAAATAAAATCTTTGCCTAAACTCCTATTCACAGTGACAACACAATGTTAACATCTTTGTAATTCAAATAAGCGTGATCTTCTGTAAGAAATTCAGGGGGAAAATATGCAACCTGACAGAACAGCATGAAGCTCCCCTATGAAAATCCTGTGAGGAAGTGTCTACATATCTCAGAGTAAAATCAAAGGAAGCCATTAAAAAGGAGCACGTTGTCTAAAATGTGTTGAAATGAGACGTGGATTTATTCTCTCCTGAGGTAAAAACCTGTACAACCTTGGGTTTACAACCCATAAATTATCAAGTCATTTCTCACTATTGGAATAAATAACATCTATAAGCGTCTTCATCCACACATCAACTGAAGATGGAGAGAGCTAAATTTACAAAACATTGAATCAGGAGGTAGGTAAGACTCAGCAGACAGAACTCTTGGCCCTCAGAAAACACTGTGGCAAATCAGCTGCTGTTCGACTTTCCAAGAAGTTTCTGCCAGGAGCCTCCAGGCTTGGAGGAGGCATGGACGCAACCAAGGCGATACATGGTGCCAACCATGGTGGAACCCCTTCAGACCTCCAAGAGTTGGCCTGGGCAGTGAGCTCCTGGTTTGCCCACACTGTTGGGGTGCAGCATGGGATGTTTTGGGGGCCTCTGAACAAAGGCTCCAGCCTGACACTGGGCTGTGCCATTTCTCCTCATTTCCTTCCTGATGTCGATCCTGACAGCGCCTCCTATTTTGGGTAAATCAATGCTCAGGAAAGGTCAGGGAAGCTGGGGTTCTCCCACCCACTCCATGTCTCAGCAGAGAGGTGGGTACCCATGGATCTACACTGATGGAAATTCACACAAGTATTTCAGAACAGGATGCTTGGGAGCCTTATCTCATGTTCCTTTCAGTTACATCCCATCATAACTTAGATGAAGAAGTTTTTACATCAAGGGTGGTAAGGCATTGTAACAGGTTGCCCAGAAACATGGTAGATGCCCCATCCTTGGAGACATTCAGCGTTAGGCTGGACAGCGCTCTGAGCAACCTGATCTAGCTGTAGGTGTCCCTGTTCATTACAGGGGAGTTGGACCAGATGACATTTAAGGCTCCCTTTGAACCCCAAAGATTCTATGATTCTATAAGATCTTCCACACACATTGCCCTTTAAGCAAAAGATTTAGGTTGCGTTGGAAGGGTTGATGAACATTCCTGCCACACAGCCTACAGCTTGGGAATGACTTGGACCTTTCTGACTCTCCAGTGAGACACAGCTGTAGCACTGGGTGAAAATCCACACTGAGCACATCTTCAGAGCTTCCAGAATTACCTGCTCTCCTCTTGATTAATGAACTGGTGATTGCACTGCTTATTTTCAGGGCAGATATCTGGAATCTGCGCCACCAGGTACCAAGGAGGATCTGCCCAAAAAGGACATAACAAGACCTCACCCAATGGGTCGGTACTGGGGTTCCACGAAGCCTTGAAATGGGCAGGAGCATCAGCTGGAAAGGTTAACATAAGCACAGGCAGGCGATTTGCAGGGGAAAAAGAAACTGACAAAGATAAATGTGGCAGATGAAATGTAACCAAGTGTGTTAATGCAGGGTCAGACACAGATTTAAGAAATCTCGTACTCAGGATATTAAAATTGTACTCCCTGGTGTGTACCTACCTGCACCTCTTTTCTAAACATTATTTCTGCTACATTTGCCTTGAATTAAGGAAGAGGCTTTTCATCTTAGAAGCAGTCAGACCTGCAATTACACGAACCCAAGTTTTGCATGAAGTAATATTTTTTTCCTGCCTTAAACACACTTTGTGCTCAAAATGAACTTGTTAAATAGTCTGTCATCTCATGTTTCCTTCTCTAAAGACACAGACAACACCTGAATTGTTAATGAGATGCAGTGCAGTTTAATCTAATCAGAGTGGCAAAAATGCAGTTTCAAACAAAGAACAAAGTCAGCACCTCTAGTTTCTCCCACAGCCTCAAGTTCCCTGTGCCAGTCCCAGTGCCACCACCCTGTATGTGGTGCCCATCGGGAGCACCTGTGGCCTCAGAGACCACACACACCTTTATGGAGGCTGATGCTCCCCATCACATTCCCATAAATTCATGTAATTTGGTCAGCGCAAAATGGGAAGGAAAAGCTGCCACGCTGCTGCAATCCGTGCCCAACATGTGCTGTCCTGCTCCACGTGTGCAGCCCCAGTGTTTCAGCCTAAGTTTTGGCTTTCAGAGGTTGGATGCCTTACACAGTAAATGCTTTTACTAAGACATGGTTTTTCAGTGTATGAGAGCTTCAATGTGTCTGCAGTCACAGCCCCGAGCCCAGGCATCCTGCCTGCAGCAGGCAGCACCATGCATCCTTCCTGCCTGCAGCGGCAAAAAGCTTTGGAGCCACACATCTGAGTACATGGTGCATAGCTGAGCCAAATGCAATATTGTTAAAATAGGTTTTGTTCCAACACATTGTGCACATAGAAGGAAAAATATTATCTATTAGTTGGATTCTATGTTCCTGTTAGTATAAAATATGACAAGCTTTTTTACCTGTGCTTGCAAAATGCTTTGTCTCTGGATAGAGAGTCTGTACACAACCACAACATTGCTGTTATTTATTACTTTTCTTAAGCACCTAGACTTGTGAAAAGGCACTTTTCCTTTGATCCTTCACACAGCTAGTAGCCTGTAGGAAAAATACAATTTATCAATGGTTTCTTTATGTGTGTCACTGCAACAGAGGGCAGAAATGAAATGCAGTGCTCCTCTGCCACCTGGGAGCACCTTCTACCCAGCAGCATGGAGACAGCTGGGTAATGTTCTCTCAGTGGGTGAAATGCGTGAAAATGTGAAGAAATAAAGTGTTGGTTGTGGCTGGAAGCAGCCATTAAGGGGATTTGACTGCTGACTGGTGACTATAGATACAACTGATAGTTCCCATTACTGACCACTGAGTTATTGCGTATGTGATCTCCAAGATCCAGCTCCCTAAGCACACCGCTGTATGACATCTGTTATTTTCTTTGCTTTATCCCCAGAGAAACACAGAAAGGTGAACTGCTGATTTTCCTGAGCTTCCTATGGTTGCAAATGGAGCTTCAGCTCCACAGGGCTTCAGTTTGCGTGCAGTGAAGCAAAGAGCTGTGGCGGTTTCAGATGGAGCTGTCTCCCACCTGCCTGCCAGAGGTTACTGCTGCTCTAATAGTGTAAACAGAAAGAAATGTGTGCCCAAGTCAGCTCAAGCCAAGGCACAAGAGTGGAGCAGCAAAGAGGCAGGTACTGAATTGCTTCTGCTTCAGACTTTGGAGGGATGTGGGAGCATCGGTGTGTGGATGGGCAGGGCAGGAGCCACTGGAGGTGCCTCTGTTAGGTTTGTGTCAGCTGCTCTGGTAGAGCCTGGAGGAAGTCTTTACACTTCTTGCCACAAGATAATGCTTTGTTGCCTAATAATCTTCAGAACAGGGAGAAACGGAATATTGTATTCATGCAATTATCCACACAAAAAGTTAAGTCTTTCTTAGCCTGGTGTTAATTTCATTAGTGATGGAGCTTGGCTTTAGCAAACACAGACTGATACTAAATCAAACAGAGGGATCTAGCTTAAAAGCTACCATTGTACTCCAAAGAATCTTAACAGCAAAAACTGGCCGAGTGGAAACAGTGCAGCGACTGAGCCCCTGTCCTTGGGGTTCTGTCCTTGTTGTATGCACTGAATGTCAGAAATCATACACTTGAAAGTCGGCATTTTTTGTGTGGGGGAAGAAAACATAATAGACAATAGGGTGCCATGGGACATAACAACACAGACGGGCAGGGTCCTTATGACTCATGTAGAGAAGAACTCTCCTCAGGAGTGGGAGTAATAATCTACAACAAACTATTGTAACCAGTGAATGTTGCAAATGTCTCTGTGTCTGCGTTAAGTCCCCGCAGCTGTGATTTCTCTAAATACGTGCTATCATGTTATTTTGCACTAAATGCACTACCTTAACTTCCCTGCAAGAGGTTCGTTCGAGCTGTTCATTTTTCCCCTCCACCTCCTGCCCCCTCCCCAGGACCCGGTGACGCTATCTCCACTTCCACGAGAAATGACAGCGGCATTCTGCTTCTTGGAACAATGTTCTGCTTTATCTCCTGGAGACAACAGTAGGTGGTTTGCTTTTTGGCATTTCTGCCTCTTTTTGTTACTTTTCTAGGCTATTTGCCAAGGAAAAAAGAATCCTGCACTTTGCATTTCTATATCTTATTCCACTCGAGGCTCTCAGAACACTGGACAAACATCCTTTGATTACACGCCAGGCCGCTGATGGCTGACAGGGCTGCTTGAGGCCTGCAGAGCACACACTCCCACACATTCTCCTGGGATCACTGGGAAGCAGAGGTGGCATGAGGTACAGGTGGGTCCATGAGCAACATGTAGGTCCATGAGGAACAGGTGGGTCCGTGAGGTTTGCCCCCAAAGCAGAAAGCTGGGCCTGGTGCGAAGAAGGTGACACAGCCTGCGGCAGGGTGGGAGCAACCCACCTGGAGACACGGGATTTCCAGCATTGCCATCAGTCTGTGTCCACAGCTTACAAAGATAACACCTGTCCTGTTATCTCCTCAGAAGGAGGAGTGAGGGGAAGGCTGAGGAATCAGCCAGATGATAGGGTTGCCAGGTGTCACCAGGCATTGTGCCCCAAGCCCCTTCCATCAGCTGATAAAGGCCCAGGTCCCTCTGGAGACAGACCCTGGTGGCACAGGCTCTTGTAGCCCACATCCTTTCAGACAGGATTCTGAAGAGAAAAATGTCTAAGAACTACTTATAAATGACTGAAGTGCTGGGAGGGAGGATCATGGTTATGGCAGACAACATGACAGTACGGCCACATGAGCCAGGGCAGAATGACATCAAGCTTTGCCTTGGGTCACTCAGGTTCCCTCTTCCCAAGGGGCAGGAAGCACAGGTTTTTGAGCGCTGATGTTTAGTCAGAAGCAGCTCAGCCACTCACCTCACCTGGAATCTGAGACACCTCAGATTCTCCTCCCATTGCCCTGAAGACCCTGACTGGGAAAGGGGAGACCTCCCAGGGCAGCAGGCACCTGGGGTCTGCAAGCCCACTGAGTGTTTTCTTTCATGTCTTTTGTGTACAGATTTTCCTAGGTACAGTTTGGTCAGATGCTCCCTTGCCATTGGACCTTGTGCTTTAATGCCAAGACTCCACACATACTCACAGACACTCATGTATTTTTATCATAGAAGGAATAACCATGGAAAAAAGCAATCTGGGACTGGCACATTGATTTGCAGAAGTTCCTAACAGAGCACATGAGCAATGGGGCTGAACTGGAGATACTGAGCTCGCCTGGACAGGGCTGGGGCATCCTGGGGGTTTCAGATGAACTCTGAGGAAACAGAAGAAATGCCCCGGCTAGCAAACATGAGCAAACCTTTGAGTGTACAAACTAGTATTGGTTCACTCTCCATAAACATCCATCAGAAATCTTCAAACATGCTATAAGTCCACACATGGTGACCCAGCAAGATATTTTAAGGCGCCAGTTTCTCAGGTTCATCCCCTCCTCCCCATGGCAGCTCTCCAAAAGCCTGTTCAGTTTTAGGAGTGTGGCACCTTCTCACATCACTGTGCATCATGTCATATGAAAGCAAGGAGGACTCTTGTCTGCTGGTGATGTCGCTCTCTGTGGAGTGCTTCTACTACTGTGTTGGGAGCTTACAGAAGTTGATTTACTCAGCAGAGAGAGCTGACAGGAAACTTCATAGCTGATGTGCCTTCAGAGGGACAGTTCCTTTGCCTTGACTTGAATCTGATATCTAACACTGGTGGAATAAAGTCCAACAAAGAGAAGGGAAACACAACTGTATGAAAAATGAAAATATTTGATTTGGGTCAAGTGGTTTAAAAAATGCCATTACATCATGCTGAATAAAGAGCAATGCATTTTCTGGCACTTGAAATCTTTACGACCTTGTAAAATGAGGTTGTGCCTTGGCTGAAAGGTTTGAGCTGCAGCAAAACTTCCCTGGTGGAGCCCTGTGATCCATGGTATCAGATATTGAGATGATGCCAGAAGCACCTTTGGGCTGAAAAGATGGTAAAGTAGACTCATGGTTTTACTAAGATAACTTAATTGTGCTTACTGTAAAGGGAGCTGAGAAGCGCTGCAATCAATACCTAACTTAATACAGTTGTACCTTGTACAACCAACCCACTACGGGCCAGTTGATAAGATCACAAGTTAGAAGTAGTGACACTAAGATGTGGAGGGGCTGACTTTCCTAAGAGAAGCAAAAGGCAGGGATGGGAACCCAACACTTTTCTCCCAATGACCAGATTGCTCCTCAGCTATAGAATGATTCCTCTTGAGGAAGAAAATCCTGTGGTCTCATTTCTACTTTTTATTATACAAGAGATTCTCGTTGACAACCACTCTGAGCAATCTTTCTGTGACCTTCTTACAGGGAGTTGGGAGGAATATTTGACTCATAAGTGATGAATTTTAGACTTCTGGTGAAGGATTTGGAATAATAAAAAAGTATCTGCTTATTGTATAATATTCTGGCTTATCCTAATGCTTTGCTGCTAATACAAATTAAAACCTTTTTTAAAATTAACCACCGAGTCTGATTTTTTAAGTCTTACTTTGATTGAAAAAATCATTTTGTGGGTCAAAGCTGAAGTGGAGATACCATTCCTAACATCTTTACTACATTCACGTTGACACTGAGTTCTGGTCCCATGTTTTACAGCACTGCCATATAAACTGGATACGGCTCACTCTGAAAAACAAGAAATCTGACAATTTACAAGCAAGTGAAATTAAGTGAAAGCAATGCAATTCTGACAAGTTTTTTTCCATAAGTGAAGAGTGCTGGGAAGAAGAAAGAAATTAGCACCACGTTTCTTTCTATTCCCATTTGTTCGTCCCCATTTCAGTCTTTTCACTTCCCACATGTTATTACACCCATGTATTGTGACCTTTGGGCACAGACTCACATATGCCTGGTTTGCAGAGTGCCTGAAGCTGTGACAGGGGTGGCTTTTTGCCCAGTAGTCCCATCCGTAGATCAGGCTAGTTGGTGGAGATGCTCAGCTGCCCCAGGTTCCTCAGCCATCCTGTGGGGATGTACCCCAGCCCAAATGTCAATCTGTAGCTCTGCTGCCTTTATCTCATCTCATCACATCAGCAAAAGATGTTCTTTAACCAAAACCAAGAGACTGCATTCAGTGCATAAATGCAGTAACGCAATCACTGAGGGCATCCATCACATTAACCTCTCTGCAGTTGTCCTGCTCACACTGCCTCTGTGTCAATGGGCTGAAAAAAAAACAAATGTGAGCACTTGGTGGCTCTGGTGACCAGGTTCCATGCAAGGTATGGAGCTTTGACATCCTGGTGCACATCCCATGCAGTCCTGCAGGTCAGGGAGCATGAAAGTGATGGGCAGTGGGACACAACCTGCACCCAAACTGCTGCCTGGGAGCACCCTCCTCCTGCACAACCCTATCACTGGGAACTCCCTACTTATTCTCTGGTTTTCCATAAATCTGTGGGCATTTTAAGTGGCTTTTATGCAATCACAATTCATATTTTGCTTGGATTGTATTTGCACCTGCAGCCTAGAAAGTTTTGTGGTAGACTCTTGGCAAACAAAGTTCATCCTTGCAGCATGCCTGTGGGCTCACAAGCTGCAGCGGTCTGTCTTCAATAAAAGTGTTGGATGTTGGATCTCTGTGCACAGCTGCACTGACATTTAAACATGTGCATTGTATATTTTAGATATGTTTTAAATTCAGAAGTGATAAGAGCAAATCCTCAAAACCCACAGTACTGGGTGTTTCCAGGTCTTCGCAAGTTTGGAGATCATTAGATAAAACAGAAGGAATATCTTTTATGGACTTCCTCAGGATTAACATTCTGCTTTCCTTTGCTAAACAAATGGTTAAATTTGACCCGTCCTGTTAGCAATGTGTACCTTGGGTCCTTGGGGTTATTCAGGTTAGAAAAGAGAAGCAGAGAGATAAATCAGGTTGTAAAATGGACTAAGGGTTTCTTTTGTGGCCACTGACATTTAAAAAATTCTTCAGATAAAGACTACCCACGATAAATATTTGCAAGTTAATGAAAGCCTTGGAAACTTCAGTAACACGTGTAAATATCCAGCATTTCTTCACAAAAATCCAGATCAGTAAACGTATAGTAGGAAACAATAGCCATGAATATTTGTTGAAGGAGATGCCTCTTCATATAAAACATGTTTATTTAATGTACACTGAAAATCAGATTTCCAAAGCAAGATTGAACATTAGAATTGTAAATAACGAGAGTCAAGTTGAATTTCCTTAAATATATTTAGGTACGCTCCTCATGCATTGTTAATAAGGCACATTGGCTCAGTGGATCAGACACAGAAAGAAGTGTATTCCTGCGCTTGTGCTGCACCCAAAATAATTCATTTAAAGAAAATACACTGAAGTTAGGAATATGTAAAAACAAGACTTGCAATGACTGTCGTGTATTTATCTTCAGAAATATTTATTTTTTATGCATAATAGATACTCAGACTAATTCCAAGCTCAAAATCCCTCACAGGATCTTGTTTTCTAAGCATGAGTACAGTTTATTTGATGTAGGAGATTTAAATCTTTCAAGCAATTTCATAGAAATAAACAAAATATGTAAGGTATGGAAGCATAAAGTCTTCCTACACTTTCAAAGTATTCACACTTAAATTGTGTTATTAAGCCAAACAATAGAAAGCTGTTAATCCTAGTTGCCTAATTTGAAGGTTTTTTTAATCTCATTTTCTTTTTTTTAATGACTACAAGATCAATAATAAATTTAAAGGCTTAGACTCACCTCCTTGATAATGTCAACACTGTTTGTAAAGAAATGACTTTTTGAAAAAGAAAACCCTTTTAGTATTCTCTTTTATATTCATACCTCATTAAAGTTAATAAGCAATAAAGCAATACAAGTTTAAGACCATTCGAATGAAACGCAGTATGAGAGAATAAAATGCGTGCAGTTAAATATTCTATTTTCAGACAAAATCATGAGATGTCAGTTTACAGAAGATGCATATTGTGCCAGTGCCCGGGAAAACTGCACAGCCAAAAAGTTGCTATTGTTCATACCCTAGAAAAATTAAAATCTCGTAATAACATAGGCATGGAAGTTGACTGTAATTTCACATTTAGGCCTTTGTTTAGAAATGGCTTGGGCTCTACTTAAGAGCAAAGTTCATGCAAGTGGCAAGGCAAGGCTGCATTATTACATGGCTATGACCAGCCATGTGCACAAAAACGGAATTCATCCCAAGGGGTTACTTGGCATGGGCAAGGCCGCTCCAGAGCTCCAGGCCCCTCTGGTAAGTCACTGCGGCAGAGCCTGCATAAATAGGAGAAAATGAGGAGACTTCATGAACAGAAGACTTTGTTTTGAAAGAAGGGACGAGATCAATTAGCTACTAATTACTTCTAACATTTCTGTCCAGTGTTCACAAGGCAGATGTGCTGAAGCCCAACTTCACTGAAGTTTCAACTCTCCTGACAGCCAGAAGAGAAGGGTTTTGCTTTTGGTATTGTCAGATTCATCCTCCCACTTGAGTTCCCTGATGCAGATACCCTTGGGGTGACTGGGGAAGAACTTCCCAGCCTATGTTGATGGCTTCATCAAGGAATCGTGGAATCATAGAATTGTTTGAGTTGGAATGGACCATTAAAGTTCAACTGATTCGACCCCCCTGCAATGATCAGGGACACCTACAGTTAGATCAGGTGCTCAGAGCTCCATCCAGCCTGACCTTGAGTATCTCCAAGGACAGGGCATCCACCACCTCTCTGGGCAACATGTTCCAGTTCTTCATCACCCTTACTGTAAAAAACTTCTTCCTTATATCCAGTCTAAATCTCTCCTCTTCTAGTTTGAAACCATTTCCCCTTGTCCTGTCACAACAGACCCTGCTAAAGAGTCTGTCCCCTTCTTTCTTACAGTCCCCCTTTAGATACTGACATGCCACTCTCAGGTCTCCTGGAGCCTTCTCTTCTCCAGGCTGAACAGCCCCAGCTCTCTCAGCCTGTCCTTGTAGGGGAGGTGTTCCATACCTTGGATCATTGGTTTGCATTTTTTCCAGCCTGTACTTGAGACAAGGAGGAGTGGGATGAGACACAGGCCTGGAGCAGGGTGGGACACAGACCCAGTGGCTCAATCTGGCCACATGCATTTGCCGAGCACATCGCATTCCCCACCTCCAGAGGAGTTGCTGTGTACAGCCAGGCTCAGCCCCGTGCTCCGTAAGGATAGGAACATGAGCTGTGGGGCCACCTAGCCCAAGGGAACCGCTGCCTCCAGTAACACAGCAGTACTTCATCAAGGAAAAGTGCTCGTGAGCAGTTCATCAGCTGTATCAGCTACAAAGCTGTTCCTTCTGCACATCTATCACATCGTGCTCCTCCCGCCATCGGTATTCCTTTCTTCAGCAAAACCTTCCAAGCAGCAAAAAGAGCAGGTCAGCTCTCTGTGTCTGCCTGATGGCCAGGAAGAGAGGCACACAGTGAAACACTGCTGTTTGCTTGGATGAGTGGAAAGGAAAAGCACTTGGTGGAAAGATCGCACTTTGAAAATTCCACCTGACCATCTTCATTAGCATATGAAAATCAGTAGTGCCTCAACTTGCCCTTCTTAAATGTTACATGCTGTAACACAGTGAACAAGTGCTACTTGCACCAGGACTTTCCACATAGCAGTGACAAGAATGTTCTTCTATGTTCTCCCATGAAAACCTTTATCCAGAAATAGGGAGCTGTGACAGAACTCCTTTTTGCCAAGTGTTGCTGATCTACCCCTGAGCCTACCCTGAGACCCATGCAGAATGACTGTGGCCATGCTAATAAAGCAGCTCCTCTGCTGTTAGCTTTGCCGTTCTGCTTTTGGGGTGCAAGCTCTCTCTCTGAATTAAGTGAGCAGCTCCAGCGCCTAGATAATCACTGTCATAAATTAATATGGACCACAGCCACGTCCATCTGTGCTGTGATTTTCCCCTGTCACACATGCCTGGGAGGGCCCTGTACCTCCCAGGTGATTATTTACGTTCTACCTATTGCATTCTCCATTGCAGACAACAGTCTTTACTCGTTTCTCAACTCCATTTACACCCTGTTGTTTCCCATGCTAAAAAAATACCACATGATGGGTGAAAGCCCATGGTAACCTCTGTCCTGCAGCATTAGGTGCTTTCAGCTTTTTACAATGAATAGTGAGTGGTAACATGCATAAGAAGCTTGGATCAGAGACGTGTGAAAATAGAGATTACGATGATTTTACAAGCTTTTGTTTTGATACAGGCAGGTTGGTCTGAGTTGCTTTTCTTAAATAAACTGTACTATTATGATTAATAATAATATTTTAATCTTGCTGTCAGTAGGAGAAGGATGAATGGGAAATACTGGCCAAAGACATTGCATGAATGCCGTATCTTCAGTAGGCAGGAACCAGTGCAGGGGGACCCAGTGCGGGGGACAAAATCCCCACTGCTGAGGGGCACAAGAGCTTCACATGAGGGACATTTGGGGAGAGTTATGGGAGAATCAGGCGCATGGTGTTTCTTTTCCTTCCTTTCCTCTGGGGAGGCACAGGGGTTGGCCACAGCCTTGGCTCACCTGGAAGTTAACTCAGCAAGTGTTTCCCTACTGTTGTAGGAACATGTGTAATCGTAACTCTGCAGTTTTTGCAATACTCCGCATCCCCGTGTTTTGTTGACAGGCACCACTGGCACCACTCCTCTATACAATGATGAACCTGAAACTTACAGGGCGGTTTTGGGAAGCACTCCTTGACCCTGGTGATGAGGGTTCAGGAAGGCAGAGATCTTGTCTGGTCTGCATATCTGTCACACTGCTGCTGGTGGTTGAAGGACCCAGTCAGTCTTTGAGTCCTGTCCCTGTCAGTATTAGCACTCCAGGATCTCTTCATGGACAAGGCACAGGCTGTAACCTTCAGAGAAGAGGTGAGAGGCCTTGCGGAACAATAAAAAGAAAGGAGAAAGGACGCAGAGAGAAAGTTGCAAGGTACAGAAATGAAGGAGGGAGGTGACTAAGGAGGATCATGAGGCTTTCAAGTGGAGATCTTGCATTTTCCACATTGCTTTTCTGAGTTTCCCCCTCGCTGGTAAGAAACAAACACAGCTCTTAGTGCCCAGCTGCACCGACAACCCCGGCTACTCTGGGCACTAAACCACTGGAAACAAATGAAAGTGCCTAAAATTCATTACCACGGGGCATATCCAAACCCCAGTGACTTCAGTGAGTAATCCTCTGGCTGATTAGATACTCCCATGCTCCCAAACTTATTTAGAGAGTTTTCTCTTGGAGGAAAAATAAATAAAGGCATTGCCGGCAGCCTGGGGACCACTCCGACAGTGGTGGGAGGGAATCGCCCCTTCCCCTGCCACTTCCTTCATTACAAAATAACAAGGCTGGCTGTGCCTACAGACCCTGAGCTCCATGGATGGCAAGTGAGCACTTAGTGGGGGGGAGAGGGAACGCATGGGGCAAACATATCCCCAGGGCAGTTTTGGAGGGAGCCTGAACAGCTTATGCCTGTGTGAGATTCTGGCATGAGCAAATTATGTTAGTCCATCACTTTTACAAGCACTGAAATTTATGGAGGAGGCACAGATGTTAAAAAAAATCCAAAACAAACAAATGCCCGAAGCTGAAAAATAAATAAAGGAGCTAAAAAGGAAGAGTCGGAGCCAGACTGACGAGGAGCTCTGTTTCCAAGGCAGTGGCCCGGGACAGCCGCCAGCTGGAGCTGGATGTCCCCTGCACCCCTGTGCCTCTGCATCTTCACTGGGGAGCGTGTCCCCGTGCTTCCCCCATCCAGGACAATGGGGGACATG
The DNA here is from genome assembly GCF_002078875.1 of Numida meleagris. NCBI lineage: Eukaryota > Metazoa > Chordata > Aves > Galliformes > Numididae > Numida > Numida meleagris. The sequence continues at coordinate 13,094,216 of NC_034409.1, read as the reverse complement.
GCCTCGCTCCATCACCACCACGGACTGAGACATGAACACTGCAGCAAAGTTCTGCTGGCGGTGGCGAGCTCAGCTCGGTGCAGAGCCAGTGGCAGAGGCAGCTCGGGCAGATGGCGAGGATGTCCCCAGGGCCCCACGCGGGCTCCCATCAGCAGTGTGGAGGTGGGCCAGCCCGGCAGCCTGCACGAATGAGGGGCAGCTGCCATGTGGCTCGCGCCTCTGCGGAGGGAACCTTTCCCTCTGGCACCAACATGGATCCAGGAGGGAGGGAGCCCCTGGCCTGTGCCAGTTCTGCACTTGACAAAATGCTGGCAGGTACGCTCTGCTTTCTGCTTACATCATGTCACTGGTGCTCACCCGCGCTGTCCCTGGGCACCAGTTGGCATCCAGCAGCAGTGTGGCACATACCTTACAGACCGGTAGGTTTGCTCCTGTCTCCTGATACTGCGGTCCCTCTGCTATCCCTGCTCTGCTAAAAATGTACGTGTGTATGAATTATTCCTCTTGCCAGTGTTCCGTGTCCAGCCGCTCATTCTCCCTGCAGTCCGCTCTGGGTTCGCTCCTCTTCCTGAGGTGCGGGGCCCAGGCACACCTTCCTGAGGGCAGAACCGCCCTCCTGGGGACCTGCCCTCCCTGGGGACCCTCACGCTGCCCCTCCTGGGCTGCAGGGTCTCTGTATGTGTGTGGGGAGAAGGTTAGAGTACAAACCGACGTTTTCCCCAGCAGTGGGTACACATCTACCAGGGACAGGGTTGGGGCAGGGACAGGGACAGAGGCAGAGAGGGGGACAGGGACAAGGGAAGAGGGGTAGGGGCAAAAGGAAGAGGGCTGGGGTGTGCGTACAAGGGACTGGGGCTGAGGGACAGGGCAGAGAGACGGAGGCAGAGAGACGGAGGTTGGGGCAGCGGCACGGGGGCACAGGGACTCAGGTGTCGGAGCGGCAGCTGGGGCAGGGACCCGGGAGCAGCGCCAAGGGCCGGGGCCTGGGCGGGGACCCGTAAGCAGGGACGGGCGGCAGACAAAGGGCAGCGACAGCGCCGGGCCGGCAGCCCGCGGCCCCGCAGCGGCAGCACCGCACCCCGGTGCGCAGAGCGAGGAGCGGGAGGAGCGGGCGGCGCCGGCGGAGGAGGAGAAAGAGGTGGAGGAGGAGGAGGAGGAGGGACCTTCCCCTCCCTCCCACCCCGACACCGGGGGAAATAAATTATTCCCAGCCCTCGCGCTCCCGGCTCCGAGCCCCGCACCCCGGCAGCGGCAGACGGGGACGGCGGAGCCGCGCGGGGCAGCGCAGCCTCCGGCGGGCGCGGAGTGGTCGCGGTCGCCCTCCCCTCGCTCCGCTCCTCTCCGCGCCGCTCCGCGCTCCCCGAACTTCCGCGGGCTCCGCGGGGGGCAGCGCCCGCCCCGTCCCGCCCCGTCCTTCCCGCCCCGCGTCCCGTCCCGTCGCGTCTCGTCCCGTCCCGCGGGGAGCGGAGCGGAGCGGCGCGGCGTCCCCGCCGTGCCCTGGATGCCCCAGCGGCGCCGGCGGCAGCAGCATGGAGCGGCGGCGGGGCGTCCCCGGGGGCTGGCCCTGCCTGCTGGCCGCGCTGGGAGCCCTGCTGGCGGCGGGACGGGCGGCCACCCCCCGCGCCCGCTTCTCGCCCTTCTTCTTCCTCTGCACCCACCACGGCGAGCTGGAGGGGGACGGCGAGCAGGGCGAGGTGCTCATCGCCCTCCACATCGCCGGCAACCCCGCCGCCTACGTGCCCGGCCAGGAGTACCACGGTAAGTGGCGGCCGCGCGTGGGGAGGGTGCGAGCATCCCCCGGGGGACGCCCGCGGTGTCCGCAGCTCCCTCCGCCCCCCGCTCTCTGTAGCCGGCGGCGGAGCCCCGCGCTCCGAAGTTGGTGGCGGTCCGACCCCTCCCCGCGTCGGGACCCGGGGAACCCGCCCTGCTGGGGTGCGCGGTGCCGTCCGCGGTGCCCGGAGCTGAACGCACCCGCGGGATGCGGGAGCCGCGCTCACAGGTGGCGGCGGGGGAAGGTCGGGTCGTGCGGGTAACGCCGCAGCACCCGCTCTCTGTGGGCACCCCGAGGTGAGGAGAAACGATAGAGCCCCATCGCCGCCTCTTCGCAGGGCAAACTTCGAGGTGCGGAACGTTTCTAATTCATGACCACGGAAGGCCGCTTCAAGGTGTACTGGCGGATCCTTCTCCTCTCGTTGCGTCCGCTCGAGGTTTTGCGACGCTACGTAATAAGCGCCGATTTGCAATAAACATTAAAAAGCCAAAAAGAAAATTAAATGTAAATATTTATTGAAAGCGTTCTGCTCAGAATAAGACACCGTGGGACGGTCCCTGGCTAAGGATGGAGTCGAACCGCTGTCTTTGATGCGTTCCGGCTCAGAATTTAAGTTAAAAGCAAATCAGAGAATCTCGGAGGGATGTGGGTGTGCTGATGGATTTCGTTCCGATTGTAAGGACGGGGAGAACGAACGTCAAACACCCGTTCTCACCGGATCAGGAGCGCTGAAGTTTTTCTCTGTGTATATCCTTTAGCAACGCAGTTCTTACAAAATCCGTGTGAAACTTTTTATAAAGGTGTTGCTGTCTTTTTTTTTTTTTTAACGATCCCCGTATGTAAATTCTGTGACTTCGACGTGCTCAGTTTCTCCTCAGAGCCCCATTTCCTCTCTCGGACTGCTCTCATTGCATACGACCCGCCGAACCCTAACTCGAGAGCGAAAAAATCAGTCCCGAATTTCCCTCAGCTTTAAGCTCTGGATTTTTTATACCGCGGCTCAGACGCTTAAGCGACAGAATCGCGCCCGCTGGGAGAGAAGCCGAAGCGCGGCGCGGGGGGACGGCCCCTTCCTGGGCACGCCGTCCTCGGGCTGAACTTGGCACTGATGTGTTCATGCAGCACGAGGTGCGGGTATACCCTGCCGTGAGCCAGCCCCCCGCCCTGCTTCCAGCCTGTCGTGGGATTTTGTTTTTAATTCTGTGCATTGAGGGAACACTTAGCTGCGCCGAAACAATGGCAGAGGCAGTGCCTGCTGGCTCCGTGCAACATGGTGGTGTACCCGTGAGCAAAGCACGCTTACTCTGGTAGATACTTTGAAACATCTCATCTGAATATCTTGAAACAATTAGCGGTGGTAAATGTAGCGCCAAAAAAAATAAAATTATCACCTGAAAAAATGATCCAGAGTGATCTGGGCTGTTTGTAATGCAGTTTAATATTACTGGCAGATCCCAGTCTGCACTGCTTCAGTATTTACCGTTAAAAACACCAGACTTTAAAGGCAGACTTGTGAGGTGGAGCTGTGAATGCAGTACAGAAACACAGGACAAAGGGAGATGTGCAGATGTGCAATGGAAATGCACCTGTGCAGAGGGCACACGCCAAGGGTGGGATCCAGCAGGGCTGTTCTGCACTGGCTGCCTCTCCCCTCGGTGACAGCTGAACCCATGAGCACCAAAGGAGATGAGTGAATTGGATGAAACCTTATCTCAAGGGCTGGAAAAGAAATACCAAACACAGATCAGCTCACAACTTTCTGTTAACTGGTTTACACACAAAGCTGTGAGACTGGCTCGCATCCATCTGCCCAGTGGTCCCTCGTGCTGCCCTGTGCCTGTGAGAGGAAAGGTCCCCGTTGGGACACGTGGGCATCGGGTGAGAACTGAGCTTCTCCAAGCGGCTTCTCTGGCACGCTGGGTCCAGCGCTTCAGTTCCCTGTGACACTGAACCCCATAAGTAAAGTGAGGACAATGGTATTTCCTACTTTGCATTGGTAAATTGGATGCTTTGGGATTTAGCACTTCACCCCTAACCCCTAAAACTGCTCCCAGTTTCACCCTATTCCTGCAATCACTAAATATTTAAACACTCATTGACTGATTGAATAGGAACAGAATTATGCTGCACATAAATATGCTCTTTTACACACAGGACTGGTTTGAAATTGGTAAACAGTTTTATCACCTTTGACAGACTTTTATTCCTTGAATTAGCTTTTTTCAAATCTAATTAAGTCCTTGAGCTGGCGAAGCACTTACGCACTCGTTCAAATCCAAACTGACAAAGTGTGCACTTGTTTGACGCAGGCACCTGCTCAGCTTCCTTCCAGCCAAGCGGTGTTCGTGTGCTCCCAGCTGGGCTGCATCAGGGCTTGCTCATAGCTTTGAAGTAATCCCACTTTCTCCTGGGCTTTCCACTGTAATCTACAGAGCAGAATACCATTTTTTTCAAGTAAAAAAAAAAAATTACAAATCCAAAATCTTTATGCAAGCTTTTTGGGTTTCTTTTCAACCTGTGCTCAGTTTTGGTTATTCACGTCAATTTGCCCTCGATGGTGTGAGCGCATCCGACGGTTTGCGGGAAGATTTGTACGTTGGAAATACACAAAGGAACACATGTGGAAGGATCAGCCTGACTGAACATGGAATCCTCACTGCCCTTAATTGCAGAAAACTAAAAACGCACATTCATATCGGCAGGGTTTCAATCAGCGCAAAGGGATCCTTCACACAGTATTTTTTCATATCCCTCAAAAAAATGGTTTTGCTGTCACTGCAAACAGTGCTCTTTTCTCAAGGTTTCTTGTTTAGATCTTTTAGGAACAACTTTGAACTGTTTTCCCATGATTGATGTCAAAACTCATAATTCCAGCCTTAAAATAGTTTTCTTTAGTGAGACTTGAGTTCCTATTTCACTCTCCATTGTTCCTTTTTTTTTTTTTTTTTCCAGCACTGATTAACCTTCAGTCCCCAAACGTTATCAGTTTCCATCAATGGCTGTTACTATTCTTGGACATACTGTATATTGTGTGGAACCATTGCTTTGATAGGTTGCAAAAAGGAAAAAAGTTTTCAACTATTTTAAGTGGTAATTACACACTCTTCCAGCACTGATAATAAGTTGTTTAAAGTCTGGCCAAGTCCACCTTTGTTACTTAGCCACTGCATTTAAGAAATATAGGTTGTGACTCAATACCTGTTTTCACTGGGAATATTGACATTTTTGGTACCAAGTTGGTCTGGTGGGTATGTGCATAGTAAAGTCTGATTGTTCAGATTAGGAAAAATAAAGAGCACGTGTTGGAATCTGAGATGGGGAGGGGGGAGGTGAGGGAAAATAACCAGGGAATAAGAAGTGATGCTGCTTGAGGAACAGAGAGATAGGTGCAGAAACTTCGTTATGTAATCTTCTCCATCAGTTATGCCAAAGTGTACAAAGCTTTTTGTGAGCCACTAGAAGTAGAATGTGTGGAGAATGTGATGCATTCTGATGGTGCACTGGTAAGAGAAGAGCAGATTTGAGTCAACGTTTTCCAGCATCATTCTGAGAATTCTGTCAGTTCTTAGAAACTTTTGTAGAGTATTCCCTCGGAAGCATTGGTTTCATCTGCTTATACCCTGCTCTCATGTTTGTAAGAATGTATACTTCCATTATTATTTTGTTCTAAATTACAGGGCTGTGTAGAAAGTTTTGTTCATAGGAGTAGTTAACTCTTAAAGGATGCTTAAATTAAAGCCACAAGGCTAGCAGTAGGTAGCAGCAGCAAGGGAATTATTAAGAATGGGACAGATCCTGGGTTTTCAAGTCTTTTCCTTCCTATTAGGTCTTTAGCAAAATCCTGCAGTGGCATAAAGGTTTCATAACCCATAACATTTTTCTTCTGGGGCTCTCAGAGAAAAATCTTAATCTACCAGTGCCCAGAGTGTTCATCCCAGCTGTGCTCCACTCAGTTTAGGATCTTCTTGCATAAACCAGAGTGTGCAGAGCAGGAATGACTTCTGAATAACGCGGTCTGTTCTCTACACAGTCTGCAGTTTGAATATGTCAGATCCGAACCTTACAGATTTAAATCTTGACCTCAGATAATAGGCTCTATTTCTGAAGCTCTTGTCCAGTCCCAGAGTTAAAGTGACGTGAACATGCAAGTTTTAAAAAGTTCTGCTTTGAAGATCTCTTGGCCAAAAGCTGATGAGGGATGGTAAAGACCTTGAAAGAAAAAGGTAGACAAAGTCAAGGTATTTTCCTAGGGAAGATGTTAAATTTTAATGGGATCAGCTGCCATCATTCTCATTCCTGGGCCAGATAAGCACCCAGCAGATGGCTTAACCATAGATATGGTCAGACATGGGATTTATAAAAGGAGGTAATGGCCCACAAAGGCCTCCACGAATCCTTCTTGCAAATTTGCAACAGAGATGTAATCTCTGCTTAAATCCTTTCTGCCCCCATTGGGAGGCTGCTATCCCCGCAAAGGAGAGTTGATTGCCCCAAATAACAGCAATTGCAGTCAGCACAGTGTTCTGGCCTGACCCACATTTGCCAGGTGACATCCAACTGCAGGACAAAAATGGCGTTGCTGGTGTTCTTGGTCTTCATGGGGCAGACTGTGCGTTAAAAACTGATCTGTGAATACTGCACATACTTTCTCCAAGTTTAAAGGATGTAATTTTGAATACATACAGTTTATCTATGGAATCCATTGCTAAAATCTGTCCATGGTAACAGCTTTTAAGTAGATTATTTTTAAATGTTACTTTTCCTATAAATACCTGGTAGCTGCAATTTTATATATGTATATGTACATTACATTATATCATACATTTATATTATGTGTATATTTATATACATAACAAGATATAAACCTTCTACTTCAGGACCTAAGTTGACCAATGAGCAGTGTATAAGTAGGTTACTGTGTCGTGGTGACCCGTAGCTCCTTTCTCTAATCTTTTTGCATTGGCTATTTGACCCAAGCCATGCTGATTCATCAGGTAGAACAGAGTATGACTGTTGGCTGACAACATTTCTAATTCTCCTTATTGTTCTGCTGATCTGGATTTTTAAAGACCACTGCCTTTGAAATAATGTCACACTTCAATACATTGCAATAATACAGCATTTGTACAGGGACTAACTGAGGTATGATCTACCATCTGATGACAGACCTGATGATACGACAGAGATGCGTTCTGACACAAGCCTCATTAGCTTTTTGCCTCATGCTCTACAACTGTGGTTTGGATTTGTCATGAATGTTTGCTGCATAAAGAAGAAAGGAAACAGCACTGTCTTACCTCTGAGAACAAGCAACCTTTCCTACCAGTCCTTGGTTTGAGAATTTCAATAGTCGGTGATGAAAGTTTCAGTCTTTTTAACATGCTTCCTTTCTTTGTGTTAACATTTCCTGCCTTTTCATCTGGCATAAAAAGTGCATAGAGTGCAAACATGTTTCTGGAATATTTGTGTCATTCCCATTTTTTTTTTCCCAGTTGTGAGTGGCCACTGGGATAAACACAGTGCAAATTCTTACAATGCAACTTTTAACATCCGTCAAGGCCCAAGAATAGATTGCTTGTGGAAAAGGCCTTGGGAAGTTCTTTCCTGATTCCTTCTTGTGAAGCCTGCTGTCTTATCCATTCACCCTTCCCTGGAAACTGAAAGCCCACGAGTGCGTCACAAAGTCAGTGTGATATGGGCTGTGCCAAATTAACAGGTGATGGCATTACAGGGGCAGAAACCCCTCTGACCCATCCCGTAGGCAGTGGTCACAGCTCCGAGCTGCTGGAGTTCAGGGAGCATTCGGATGACACTCTCCGACATAGAGTTTGCATTTTGGGTAGTCCTGTGTGGGGCCAAGAGTTGGACTCTGATCCTTGTGTGTCCCTTCCAACTTGGGATATTCTATGATTCTATGATTCTGTGCATTAAAATGGAAAATGGGAGGGGTCTGTAAGGGCTGGATGTTAAGGGCCTGTGGAAGTTGCAGGGGAACAGGTGAGGAACTCATACACTTTCAGTAGCTTACTGCAAAGCAGAGGCTGTTTCCCCGTGGCCTTTGTAAAGTTCCCCTTGGCAGATTTTCCATCCTGGTGGGGACCTGGGAACAAAGCAGGCAGTTCCCATCTTCTATCTAGGCACTTTGATATTAATATTACTTGTGGGATTTTCACAAGTGTCTCCTCAGGGGGTAAAATCAGTGGAGTTTTTCCAGCTCAGGTCTGTTATCTGTGAGAACCTGGAATGACAGCAAGTGACAAATCCATCTCCATTCAGGTCCAAGCTTCACCCTACACCTTTTATAAAAAACAAATCCCCACTCCTCCAGACTTCTATTCTACACCGGCCTCCATAAAATGATGTGTACTGCAGGTTTCTCTCTGAACTGCACCAGTGCTTCAGTGCCCCACACCTGCCCATCTGTGCCCCAGGGTGACAAGTACCTTGGGGTATACCTGGCAATGAGAAGTCTTATTAACAATTCCAGCCTTCCAGGTGTAGGAGATCGCTGGGTGTTGGAAACATTTGCAAAGCCATTGCTGAGCCTGTTTCTGAAGCAGAAGCTTTAGGATGTGCAAACATGCAGGAGATCTGCTCACCAGCTCTAATACGTTATTCCTTGTGGCCATTGGTGGTTGGGGCACTGGCACCCCATCCTTCATTCCCCTCCAGTTCCCAGCCTCAGCTTGGGTTGGAAGAGATTTGTATGTTGGTTGTCCACAGGGAGCAGATGTTGGATGCTCTCTGGAAATATCGGGAGACCTTGAACATTTGCATCATAGTGGAGGGGAAGGAAGGAAAAGGGAAAAGAGAGTGCATTAACACTCACTGGCTAGAAGGCTTAGAGAAACCTGGGATTATCTTTCTTTCCATAATTGAGAGAGACTTTCTGGCCTCAGCATTCAACGTGTCTGGTTGAATAATCGTGAGTTACCAAGGACACAATCAGCTGGTGCAGGCTGAAAACCAGTTTTCTATGTATACTGGCCATGCTATTGAAGAGGAATATTTCATGGCAGCACTGGATTTGCCATGTGTGTCCTGCTCCTGAGAGCTCTCTCTGTGTGATAAATGTGAGTAATGAGCAGGTGATCAGCCTTTTAACATCCGAAAACAGCAGCACAACCCTCTGTGGCCTCTCCCCATGTCAGGCCCTGGGATGTGAGAAGTCATTCATCACGTCACAAGGCTTGGCAAGGTCTCTGCCATTTGGTTCCACTTTTCCCACTGCTCTCCAGGACAATACAATAGATAGGAAAGAACAAGAAATATAGATAATGTTTATCTTTCTGACTAAACAAGTGGCAGTTTCCAGGCCAGAATAACCTTCCAATGTTCCTATCTCACAGGGGAAATATGCTGCTAGAGAAAACAAGCCTCCTTCCAGAATGAGACACATTCATCTGGACAAAGGGTGAAATGATTTTCAATACTATGAACTGCAGAAAGAAACCAAACAGCACCACTGACCCAGAGAAAGATCCAGGTCTAACAAAGCACTGCCCACCAAGTGCTGCAGCAAGCAGGCTTGTTTGTGGGGTGTCGGGTCACAGAGTCACTACTATCAAGTTCTGTAAAAAAACCCTCTAGTATTTTTGAAAGAAAGGATGCCTGGTTAAACGCCGATGTTAAATAACTTTGTAGAGTGATTGTTGTCTCTAGCCCCCAAAGATGGCAGCGTTAAGAGCATTGTTCTGGCTGGTTTCAAGATCAAAACCCTCTGGCAAATATTTTTATACTTTCCAATTGTTATTGTTGATTTGCTGACTACCGATAGCCCATCAGATGCATTTTCAAGTTGATAGTATTGTTTCGTAAGAAACAGGACTTTATAATTTGTTCATATAGAGTTGCCATGTTTGTAATGAGTAATAAATTCATTTATAATTTGGTTGTGAGGAGGATGAAAACTGACAATGTCACTGAGTAGAATTTGGTGAAGAATTTGAAATACTTTGCTGACATTTTCAATGCAAACTTTTGATTTTTGCTTTGGAAAAATATCTTCATTTTGAAATTAACTATGAAAAAGGAAAAAAAGAAGTTAACTGAATAATGAGAAAATGAAATGAGACCTTTCTGCTTGAACAATATTCTTTATCTAATTTTTCTGAGTTCATTGAAGATTTTCGTACTGACTGAACTGATATTTTAATTTGTGTGTGTGCGTGTTAAAACCCCCAGTACTTCTCCTTTTATGTTAGCTGATCTCTTTTTCTTTCTTTTTCTTTTCATTTTGGTCACTGAACCAAAAATCGAATAGTTCTACTTCTGACAAGTTGACCACTTAATTTCCGGCCACTGAACAGATTTGATTCAAACAAGTAACCCTCATGACTCCTCTCGCATTTGTTCCCAAAATAAATAACAGAATAATAATTAGCTCTTTAAGGCACCAAAGTGCAGCTGGTAGGAATACTGCCATTTCCAAGGTAACAAACTCTTGTTTTCTGTAATGATACCTGCAGTTGCTATGGGGTTTCCAATGTATACATTAACCACGTTTTGCTTTACAGTCAGTCATTGTTCAGTTTTCTTCCTCAGCAGAAATCTTTTTCCCATTCAGTCTTCCAGTAAAAAAAGCCTTAGAGGAGATCTATCACTTTGCTCCTTCTAGATGTCTACATTTAGAGGACATTTCTGCTTACAAACTTGAAAACCTGTTACAGTGCATCTACAGAATAGGAATCCATTTAACTAGATAAATAGTCTGCCATGTCTTTAAAATTATCTTTTTTTTTCTTCCCAAGAAATGATATTTACAGAGCTGAGCACCTCAACTAGGTAAAAACTGTGCAGAGCAGACATAGAAATTGGCATTGAGAATTGCAGGTTTATCTCGTTAAGGGAAATCATTTTTAATGTTCTTCATTACCCTATTTTTCCTTCAACATATTGCTAATATGGGGTGAAAATTATGTAACTGTAATGGGGCTGTGATGTTTGCAGAAATTGCCTCAGCCAGAGGTGAAAAGTTGTGGGTTTGGCCTGGTCCCTCTCCAGCCTCTGGCAGCCCAGATTACTTCATTAAGCATCTGTGGACCTTTCCACTCAAGGAGATGGAAGTTTTGTTTCATCAAGTGGCAGCAGATGTTAGGGAGCTTTCACACCATTCATCGCTGAGAGAAAGCCAATGCTATGGCATCTGGCTATTTTCTTAGTACAGATCATCTTTTTGAAAGTCCAAACTGTCTTTTAACAGAGATGCTTGTGTGTTACACACTGGCTACTCCTCTTTTGGGTCTTTGCCTAAAAACCCGGTATCCGACTTCCCCCAACCCTTTTTTTTCCCAGTTGGTGATATCAGAAAGCAAATTCTTCTGCTATTTGCAGCAATTTTCTTCCAGGGAGAAAATTTAAAAAAAAAAAAAAAAAAACACCTTGAAAAATTAATTGCAGTGCAGTATATTTCCTGATTGGACATCACTAACTGCTAAGAAACACTGCTGGGTTCTCAGTAGTGAATTGCACCACAACTATTAACCTTTCATTACAGATTTACAAAGTTTGCACTTATTGCAGTTACCAAATATATTCCAGTTGGAAGCAGTCAGAAATTGGGAATATGTATGTATGGTTTGCTGGGGATTGACATAGTTTCTCTAGTGCATGTAGATTTTTTTAATGCACAGCACTCATACAGAAGCTAGTGAGCACAGTACATACAATCTTTAGACTGGTAGATTCTTGACAAATGAAAATCACATATTCTGTCTGACGCCTTGGAAAATCTGATGAATCTATTCCTCCAAATGAGCATGTGAATTGTGCCTTCTGTCTCTGTTGGGGCAGTGCTGCTTCAGGGTGAGGCTGACCCCAGGTTTCTGGTGCAGAAAGGTGGAGTCAGAAGGGATGACCAAGTGCAACAAAGCTCAACATACACAGTGCAGCACAATATGCTGTTTCCCATATTCCTTGTCTAGCCTTGATTTTATTTCACCCTTCTACAACCATCAGTCTTTGCAACTGATATGAAAGTTTCTGCCTCCACTGCAGTTTTTCATTGCAAATGAAAGGTGCACTCCTGGTGTTTTGGGGAAAATAGTGCATGGCTTTTAGGATAATGACTGATTTCACCCCATTCGCGGCAAGCCACTTTGGACCTTCAATGTTGTAAATTAATATCATTTAAAGTTTTAATCTAGATTTGTTAAGCAAGGCGTAAAAATAATGGATTATTGAATCTGTCCCAGGAAGCCTAGGAAGGGCAATTGGGCAAGGGAATGTATTTAGAAGAAAGTCTGCATTATTAGTGAGGGAAACACTAGGTGCTGACATAATTAACAGACGTTGAACAGAATAAGATTGGACATTGCTCCAGAAGGAAGCATTTCTAACACAAATCTCAGAAAAGATACAAGTTCATTTTTTTCTCAGGGCAGTTTAGCTCATGTCATGTCTGTACAGACAAAGAGGACTTCACTAATGTAGGTGTGATATTTACAGATAAAGTGAAAAGGATTGAAGCCCCGCTTTAAAGATGCACAACAGAGATTCTTAGCTGACTAGATTCTTCCCTGTGCCCTGGCAGCCCGAAGGGCCGATGATACCCTGGGGCGCACCAGGCCCAGCACTGCCAGTGGGCGAGGGGAGGGCTTGTCCCACTCTGCTCTGCGCAGCCTCACCTCCTGCACTGGGTGCAGTGTGTGTGCCACAACATCAGAGGGACATAAAGCTACTAGAGAGCGCCCAAAGGAGGGATATGAAGATGAGGAGGCTGAGGGGAGGCCTCATGATGGCTGCAGCTCCTCACAGAGAGTGGAGGGACAGTGCTGAGCTATGCTCTCTATGACAGCAACAGGGCCAGAGAGAATGACATGGAGCTGTGGCAGGTGAGGGTGGGGGGGGTTAGGGAAAGGTTCTGTCCCAGGGGGTGATGAGCATGAAACAGGCTGCCCAGGGCAGTGGGCACAGCCCCAAGCTGCTGGAGTTCACGGAGTGTTTGTACACCGCTCTCAGTCATAGAATTTGAATTTTGGGTGGTGCTATGTGGAGCCAGGAACTGCACTCAGCAATCCTCGTGGGTTCTTTTCCTTGGGACATCCAATGTTTCTATATTTCTGCAATTCCCTTGTAGCAGAAATGCTAAGTCACAGCTTGAAGCAGTGATTGAGCACCTGGTGGGAAGGCAGGGCCAGCCCAGGGGAGCTCAGGTGCATGCAATGCACCTGAGTGACAGGAAGGGGTGGAGCCAGGATCCATCCCTTCCCAGAGCTCATTGAAGGGTTGGCAGTGGAGGTAAGGGTGTTTTTCTGGAGATCTTTGTGTGCCTGAGGCCTTTTGAAGGTAAGTAGCTTTTTTCCTTTGTTTCTGTGCCAGTGGCTGTTGCATTTGAGCAACTCCTCACTTGTAGCCTAAGACTTTGTTGCCCTGCTGTCATTGGTGTGTTTTTTTATTGTGTTACACCCCTCTTTTGCATTTTTTAAAAATCTGAGTTTACAGATCACACAGTATAGCTGTATTGACAACTTCCAGCTGGTAACAATTCTCCCAAACTGCTGGGCAGATATATCAGCAGGTAAACAAGTGCCCTGATAAAAAAGATCCGTATTGCATCTCAGCTGTACATCAATTCAGTTTTCATCTATTCTGCGGAATTTAACATGTTTATGTTATTCAACATACAAAGTAGTTATAACAAATTTGAATCAGAGGTGTATTGTGTTTTTTGGTGCATTCTCTTTTATGTCAAGAGCACTGTGCTTTAGTTTAAAGAGAGATCAGAATCTTTGTGATGAGCAAGACCAGAACTGTTGGCCTTCTTACTTGTCGATGTTATTTGATACTTCCTTGCACAGGTATTTCTAGCTGGTACAAAGCATCAATGAATGAAAATACTGCATCACATTTCCTCTGTTTCTCCTGAACAATTTGGAAATGTTTACATATAAAGTCCAATGGCATGATAATAAACTGCTTGACCTTTCTTTTGGTTACACACTTAAGGGCATATTGCATGATCCCCTTTGTTATATATCTGGATGTTTTGTTCGTTCTTGATTTTTTTTATTTTTTTTTTCCCCATTGCAGGCAATCATATTGCTGCAGCGATAAATAATTACTTAAACATGTTGGGTGACTGATGATTTAATGTGCTCTTCTGAATGGGAAGAGGAGGCAAACAAAGAAGTATATGTGAGTGAGGTGGCAGAGATCTTAATAAATATATTTCAGGATCCTAGTATTTAGCAGCTATTTATTATACTTATTGTCTGTATGATGGCCAAGCCTAACATAATTCCTCTCATATGACAGAAGACAGCCCAGAAGCCTGGTGTCTGGAAAATCCCCCCCTTGGTATCTCCCAGGAAGAGCTCATTTCCGTGGCTTAGTCCTGGCTTAGGTTTTGTATCAGCAGGGGTGCCTTTTATGTGTTATGTAGCTGTTAATATGTGGGGGAAATACGAAATACTGGGAGGACTCTCAATTCTGCTTAAGGGAAAAAGATCCCTGTGTTACACCTAAATATAAACTTCCTTAAAGGAAATGAAGTCTCATTTTTACTTTCTAAGAACACAGAGTTGTTGAAGAATATAAACATAATTTAAGGTTCAGTGACTTGTCCTGAACAGGAATATCTTTTGTGGAATTTGTAGCATGCAAAATTGTGTCATTAAAAAAAATCTACAGACTGGAGTATCTTCTGAGGGACGTGGAGGAAGAGAGAAGCATTTCTCAAAATTGAAGTAGGATTTTTACGTACTAACTATAAATATCTTGCAACTGTATGATTTGCTTTTAAATAAAATAAAGCTGCTTGCTGTCTTTGCAAAAATGAATTGGGGAAAGGGATTTATCCAGGGTAATTCAGTCAGATGAATGGAGAGATATGTCCATCACCACTAACGTGACAGTTATTCCTTCTAAATATAAACTTTATATATTAGAGGCTTGATTATACCGTTAAGAAGATTAGAACATTTAAACAGAAAATAACGGCTTATGTGCCCTAAATGTAAAACCAAAAGTGGAGGTTATATGTACAGCAATATCACACTATTCAGTACTTCTGAACAACGTATTTTCCCCATGAAAATACCTGTGAGGAGTAATCAGTGTATGCAGCCTCTGGGGATAGATGAAGTGCTTGAAATATAATCTTTCCAAGTGGTAATTTAAACATATGCAGGTATTAATTTCAGCATATTTTGGTGTTTTTGTTGGAGTAGGCACAATGATTACATACAACCATGTTCATAAGGGCAGTTTTGTGGATTATCCATTCTCTGTAAAATGGTTGGGCTATCTTTAAATTGTGGAAAATATGATACAACTATTAAAATGTGACAGAAGGGGGAAAAATGGCTGATGATGCTTTTGTGGTATTTCTGTCAATTGGATATATGAATTTAAAATATTTAACACCTATTAAAGATTTCAGTGTCTTTTAATATTGTGCTTGACTTACACAGCACCGTCTCTAAGGACATAGCAGTTGAATCTTTTGAAGGCATTGAATTTATGACATTGAATTTAAAACTTTTGTGCTCATGTCACGAAGCTTGTTAGGTAGTGTTTAACATGTCTCCTTTTTCATTTCTATTTTTTTGAAATTCATATTCTTTATATCCTATTAGTTCTTCTCAGTGAAAGATTTATGGTGAAGATGGGGGAAGACTTGATCCTTTTTCAGTTATCTTCCTGATGGATAGCACTCCTTGATTTCCTTTTATACACCTCTCAGATTAGATATTCTGCACCTTAATCACAACACCATCTTACTTATTTGATCTTTTAAGAGAAAAAGCATTATGATTATAAATCAACTTAAAAATATTATCAGATATTCTGCCTCAAGCCTTGTCTTTGTTTCCTACTCAACTCTTGCTCCCTGGGCAAGGCCTGGATGGAGGGGAAAAAAAAGCCCTTTAATTGCATCCAGCTAGGGATATTGAATTGAAATGTTCTGAGATGGAGCTGGTGTTAACCCTCAAGTCTGTTCCCCACGTGGGCTGAGCTTGGGCTGACTCTGCTAGAGCCTGCGGCTGTGCCAATGGTGCACCATGCCACTCAAGCTTGAAAACTGCGGGGTAGGTCCAAATTAAATGTTTGTGATTAGGAGAGCAAATCAAGGAGATAGTACCCAAAATACGCGAGCATTTCTGAATTTTCTGCCTGGGTGCTGGCTGCACCCAGGCTCAATTGGCTATGGGTGGCATGTCCACCACTGGTGTTACTCCCCTCTAGGAGGGGAAGTCTGGGTCTGACTTGTGCTAACATGCTGTGAATTTGCTGTCCAACTTCCCCAAGCAGCTGGTGGTGCTCATTAATTCTTCCTAGGATTGTTTATAGTTTCTGCACTACCCACCTAAATTCTTCAAACCTGCATACTCTAAAATGTATTGTTTTAATTAACCTTGCTAACTTTTACATATCTACAAGGCATCTAAATTTCCCCTATTCACGTGATTAGGTCCGCTGCATAGTAATGTCTGTATACGTGCTTATTGCTTCTGTTGCTTTACTGCTATTTTCATTGGCATAGCAAGATACTGTACACCAACATGCTGATTTCATATTGCTGTGGTGTGGTTGCCTTTTCTGCATGCTTATGCTTGAAAATAAAAGTATTTTCCCTGAAACAAATGAAACAGGCTCTTTTCTAAGGCATTCCAATTACACTGGTAGTTCTGCTCCCTTTTGAATGTATTGGTTAGCTTCAATCAATTCTAACATAGAGGTGCAGGTCATAGAGATGCTAAATACCTGAAGGCTTGATGGAAATCATTATCTAGTGATCATCAGAAGTCAATGTCTTTTAAGCCAAAAGCTGACCTAGTGTTGTGCTATGCTCCACACTAGTCCATTTAAATATTAGGTGATTTGTTTTTATATTTTCATTTCTTCTCCATGGGAATTACAAGGATTTTAATGTAGCACAGAAAATCCTTTAAGATCTTCAAATTAGAAGAGTTCAGTTGAAGAAGAGAGTACCTCTTTAATCTTTTTTTAACACACAAAGCCATTTGTTTGTCACTATAATTGATGATATGCTCATGAATCCCTAGAGTTAAATAAAGTGAATCAGGTAAACAAAGTACTTTGTCTTGCTCACATGCATTTTCCCAGTAAGAAAAATAAAATGTGTTTGTAAAGTAATTCATTTGAATTAGTTCCACATATCGAAACACTTGAGTGGTAATGCTTAAATTTTATGCATTACTCTGAGATCACTTTACATTTAATTTAATTTTGCATGACTTTTGCATTTAGGTCATATTTTGTGCTGGTAGAAATGGGGTTGTGACTCTGATGGGTGAAATGTTATCAAAGTGGCCTTGTTGAACTGGAGACTTGGCCTCAAGCTGAGTCTTTATAATATGAAGGAAACTCAGGCTCTAATACAATTTTAAGAGTGTTTTTAGGCAAAAGCAGTGATACCACATAAGAACTCTGGCTTAGGTAATGTTTAATACCTTCAAGTCCAGTGCTGATCAAGACACCATTTACCAATTTCTCTTCCTGCAATCTGCCTGCCCTCTGCCAACCGCTGGTGTGTGATTAATTGACTGACACAAAGTCTGTTATTTACATTGCAGATATATTGTAAGTAGACTCCAGGTGAAGCTCACAGCATGCTGCATATTTACCACCGTATGTTCAGGAGGTTGTGAACAGAAAAAAAGTAAGTTGAAAGCCAGAGGAGGTATTAGAGGACACAGTAGAAAAGCTAATTATGAAAGCCTTCAAAAGCAGTCCCTGCTTTGTCATTTGATGTCTCAGTATGTAATTACAGAGAACCAGGAAATAGGTAAGATAATGAAAAGAAAATAATAAGGGAAGTATATATATATATCTTATATCTATGTATCTGTATGTAGATATATCTACATATATAAACAACAAAACAGGGTATGGTCGTTTGTGAGAGAAGAGGAAAACAGAGCTCTTCACCTGTTTCTCCTGCTTTAGCTGTGGAGTGCTGTGGGAGGATGGAAGGGGCAGCCATCCAAGATCACAAGAAGGGGAGATGGGGGCTCAGGGTGTGGGCAAACTTTGTTAGCGCCTTTTTTCTGGTGTAAACTGGCATTAAATCCTCCTTACAGGGCTCTGCATCAGGTGGGATGGACAGAAAGGAAATCCTGCAGGTAGCAGCCATATCACCCCAATGGGCAAGCAGTAGTTTGTTCCCTTTAAGCAAGGACAGCATGGGATGAAGTTGCCTCTCAGGATCCCACCCTTATTTTACATCCTGCTGTAGGATGCCTGTGCCTGTGTACCTATGTTGTGCCACACTAGCCCTCACTAGTATATGCGCTTTCTTCACTCTTCATGTCACTTCTGAGCTAGACTCTCTCTGTGGGGATCAACATCTCCAATTGTTTTGTACAGTGGACAGTGAGAGAAATCTAGTGTTATATATTTTCTTCTGCTTTATTTAAAATTATGACTACAATTTAGCTTCAAACCTACATGTCTATTACATCAATATATTTCAGAAAAATAGAGGCAGACCATAATTCCATTAGCTACGCATGCAATAGTGAGCTGGGTTGTAGGGCGGGCAGCCAGGCTCTGGGAATGCTGGTTTGCATTTTGCTGCAGCGCCTGGAGGGATGAAATCTTTGCTCACACCTCAAAGGGCCTTCCCTACCACACAGCTCAATTATTTGGACAGTAAGCTGATTAGGGGATTTGAAACCAATCAGCCAAAAATGGTTGGTGCAAACCTCCGAACGACACATCAACTTATTCTCAATGAGAGCTGAGTGCAAAGAGGAGATATATTTCAAATAAGTTTTTTAGAAGTGTTTCAGAATGTCTTCGGGAGGTGTTTGGGAGTCACTGGCAGAGCAGTTGGCAAATTGCTCTTTAATTCTTAATGATTTCTAATAATTACCTTTGTGTCCACTCAAGCTGATGGTGGTGACTTGGATGGGTGCAGAATTGGTCTTGGTTCTCATTCTCTGTCCTGCCCGGCTTCACATGGGAGGTGGGAAAAATCTTAAGTTGAGAAAAGAGATGAGGAAAAGAGGAAGGCATTGATTCAAAGAGAAAACAACTTGAAAAAGGTACCAAGAAAACTGGATACTTAAAGTAGCTACTCATCTATTCCCTATGTTCTATCTGTCTAATTATAGAATCATAGAATTGCTCAGGTTGAAAAAGACCTTCAAGATCATCAAGTGCAACCACAACCTAACCATACTACCCGAACAACCCACTATGCTAACGGTCTAATCTCTATAAGGAAACCCCAAAAAATCCAAACTAAAAAAAATCCCTACTTCCCTCTTTGAAACGTAATTCTTTGCAGGTTTCAGTCTCCTCCAGCCTGACTTTGTGACGGTCGTTTACACAAGTGTGGAGTTTGTGGTTGATCAGTATCATGGGCTGAGGAGAAGGAATTTAATCTGTTCAAAGGGCTTCTAGGGGATCCCAGCACCTTGCTGGTGGGTGCAGTACCAGTGATGCTTGAGAGACTGTGCATCTGAGAGGGAGTCCCCAGGGTAACTTGTTTTCTCTATATCCATGTACAGGCAGGAATCTTCTGTTTACAGAAATAAGCTTATCTATATATTTATTTAGGGAGTTTTCTTTTGAGAGAACTCTCCTGCTGCTTGCAGCTCTTCTATCTGAAGCAGGAAAAAAGCAGATTAAATGTTTCAAATGGGATGAAAATCAAATGACTCACTTTGATAAGTGAGATAAGAGCGAAATCTCTGCTCCAGAGAAGTCTCAATGTACAGCTAAAACCTGCATGGGCCTTACCTGCTACAGATGCCCTCTTGCAACACAAGACACTTTCCCACACTTGCTTTTTCTTTTATTCCCATCTCTATCTTCTTGGTGAAATAAATGAGTTTTACCTGCTTCTAATCATATTATTACTGGTATTACAGCCCATGTTTCTCTTGATAATTTTGTGTATGATTGTCATAATGGTGTAGGATAGTGAGTTCTTAAATGGTTATGTCAAGATAAAAGTAATTCGTTTTGTTATGTATTAGTTTCTGTGTTATTTGCAGTGAAGTATCTTCACTTTCCAAAACCTCTGCTATAAGGAAAGTAGGTGGCCTCTAAAATCTTAGCTAGTGACCTGCCCCATAGGCACTGGACTGTAGGAATGCTTTGAAGGTTTTTGTTGGCAATTGATTTATGTGTTTTATTATGATGTAAAACCTGGCAGAAAATAAAACTTCCCAGCCCCATTTAGGAAGCCATCTGTACTTCCAGAAAAATAGCACAGGATTGTCCCTCACCAACAGAAAGATAAACTGCTTTCCTCTCCAAGTAGTTCACTGAGCAGAATTTGTGTTTGGTTCCATGTTGCTTTCTGTCTTGAGCTGGGATTGTTCCTCATCTAATAAGGTACAAGCTGTGAACGGTGCTTTTCCCGAGCTGGAAAAGCTGGAGCTTCCATGATTTCTTTATGCTCATGTGGACCCTCTGTTGTCTACTGACATGTCTGTGACAGCCTTCTTCTCCTGGGGAATGAATGAGTCTTTCCCACATTAGTGATTTTTCTAAGGATTTATAGTAACACAGTATTTTAATGTGTTTACACTTCTGTCATATTTAGTTGAAACCTGCTCATAGGATCAACTGGGGAAACAGCAGTACTAAGTAATTTAGGCTTCTTTTTGTGTGGAGACCAGATGCACCCAGCACAAAGTATTCCTTGCTCAAGTGCCTCCTTTTAAATCAAGAAGAGCAGAGTAAATGTAGAAAATGTGTTCAGATTTAAAAGGAAGCTACAAGTTGAAAGTGGGTAAATAAAATAATGAATTTTGAATGTTATTCTGTATTCATAGAATCATAGAATGGTTTGAGCTGGAAGGGACCTTTAAGATCATCTAGTTCCAACACCCTGCTGTAGGCAGGGACACCACCCTCTAGACCAGGTTGCTCAAAGTCCCATCCAGCCTGGCCTAGAATGCTTCAGGGAGGGGGCATTCACAACCCCTCTGGGCAACCTGTTCCAGTGTCTCACCACCCTCACAGTAAAGAATTTCTTCCTAATATGTAGTCAGAATCTGCCCTCTTTCAGTTTAAATCTGTTTCCCCTCATCCTGTCACTACCTGCCCTTACGAAAAGTCCCTCTCCAGCTTTCCTGTAGAGACCCTTCAGGTACTGGAAGGCTGCTATAAGTTCTCCTCAGAGCTTTCTCTTCTAGAGGCTGAAGAGCCCCAGCCCTCGGATCATCTTCTTGGACCTCCTCTGGATCTGCTCCAGCAACTCCATGTCCTCCTTCTGCTGGGGGCTCCAGAACTGGATACAGTACTCCAGGTGGGGTCTCACCAGAGCAGACATTGATGGGACATACAAAGAGGTAAGGTGGGACAGTGAAAAAGGGAGAAGAACACATGATCTATAAAATACTTCCAAATCAATAAACATATAAAGACCTTAATGAAAATGTGTCCAAAAGTGTGACTGTTAGTGTGATACTGGTGCATCTTACAGGAGGACAGTGATGTAGTTTGCCAACATTCAGTTGTCTGGTGGGAGGAAGTATAAAAGCAAGGTCAATCTATCAAAGTGGCCATGAAAATTTGCTAGCTCAGAGAAAAAAGCACGGAATCATAGAATTGTAGGGTTTGGAAGGGGCCTCTAGTGATCAGGTCCAACCCCCTGCTAAAGCAGGTTCCCTACAGTAGGTTGCACGTGTGGGTGCCCAGGCAGGTCTTGAGTATCTCTGGGGAAGGAGACTGCACAACCTCTGTAGGCAGCCTGTTCCAATTCTCTGACACCCTGATAGTGAAGAAGTTCTTGCTTGTGTTACTGTGGAACTTCCTGTGTTCCAGTTTCTGCCCATTGTCCCTTGTTCTACTGTTGCTTGCCACCAAAGAGAGTATGCCCCCATTGACTTCACTCTGACACTTCAGAGGTTTATAAACAGCAATGAGATCCCTTCTCGGTCTTCTCCAGACTGAACAGCCCTAGGTCTCTCAGCCTTTCCTAGTACAGGAGGTGCTCTAGGCCCTTAATCATCTGTATCAACCTCTGCTGGACTCTTTCTAGGAGATCCCTATTTTTTGTTTTTTTTTGTTGTTGTTTTTTTTTTTGAACTGGGGAGCCCAGAACTGGACACGGTACTTCAGATGCGGCCTCATCAGCACAGAGCAGAGGGCTAGGTTTACCTCTCTCATCCTGCTGCCCATGCTCTTTGTAACGCACCCCAGAATACCATTGGCCTTCCTGGCCACAAGGGTACACTGCTGGCTGATGGCCAACCTGTTGTCCAGCAGGACACTCAGGTCCTTCTCTGCAGAGCCTTTCTCCAGCAGGTCAGCCCCTAACCTGTACTGATGCATGCAGTTAGTCCACTCTAGGTGTAGGACTGTACACTTGCTCTTGTTGAACCTCATCAGGTTCTTCTCTGCTCAACTGTCTGGTCTGTCCAGGTCAAAACCTGAACCTCAGCTGTAAAGTGGCCCTGGGCAAGTGGATGAAAAGAGATTTATGGACCTGGGTGGGGAATAGTGGAGAACAGCAAGACTGTAATCAGCAGGGAAATGAGAGAGAGAGAAAGAAGACGGAGAGAGAGGATAAGAGCTTGGCCACTCAGAATGGCTGTATGTATTTAAATGCATTCTCTAAGGTGCCTGGGTGCCTATAGTGTCATGGATATAGTCAGCAATAAAAAAAATGTGGCTATAATGACTGTCCTTATTGGAATACAGTCTGAGCTACCTGATTCCTTAAGACTTACTGAAGCCATTTTAGGACGCTGCTTTATGTTCGGGAAAATCATTTTCTGAGCACTTCTTTTATCAGAGTAAAAATAATTCCACGTTATCTGAAATATTCTGTCAACATATAGATGAAACTTTTAAAGTGCATTATAGTTTTAACAATGTAATACAAAACATCAAGTTTTCTGTTTTTAAAGGCATTTCATCATTACGAGTAGCTCAACTGGTAAACCAGTTGACTGCAGGTCGTTACATTTGCTAATCAGATGGATAATTATTATATACTGGTAAAAGAAAGACAGCTGCAATTGCTATAGAAGACTGTGAGGAGTATTTTAGCATAACAATGAACTACAGCACCTGCCTTTCCAGTATGCTTTACAGTTACACTACTGGTATTATTTCCTTGGCCCCCCATAGCACAGAAGAATCCAGGCAGTGCTCTAGCTTTAGCTGAGAGGACAGCTTCATTGCAAATACCCCTTTGAGTTTGCTTATATCTTCCCAATAACATTACCTTTTTGATCGGTGTTTTTTAAAGGTTCATTAAAATGGTGCACAGATGTTTGGCAGACTTATGTATGGCTATTCTGTAATTACTGGTTCTTTTGAAACAGATTGTCGCTGAAAGAAAATCAGGTTTCAAATCAGCATTTTCAACTTGTCTGCTTTTCAGCTCGATTCTACATATGAGTACCTCACAGATTGCCCACAGGGACCTGCCGGTTTCCTCCCTTTTGTAATTACATTTGTGATAAGTTTGAAGGAATTTGGTTTGCAAGTAAGAGATGAAGTTATGTGTAAATCATTTGAATGACACAGGTATGTCTTTGTTGCATTATGTGTGTGGTATTTATTACAATATTAACTTAGAAATGTGCACATCACTCATTCCCCACTCTCCCTTGTTTAATCTCTCCCAGTCCCTTCTTTAGGATATCATCTAGGTCAAGGAAGGCTACCTGTGCTGCCCCCCACATGGCAAGTGTAAACCAACACTCATCAATGCAAACTGCTGAGGGTTTGTGTATTTGTGGAAGCTGTGCTTTCCCTGCCATTGCATTTACTTCCCCTAGACATTAATCATTCTTCTGGGGAAAGGATGCTGAACCTGCTATGATACCAGAGTACTTATTTTAGCTTTCTGTACTTTGCAGAAAAGCTGCTTCTCCATATTTTTCTGCAGCTTATCAGTGTAATGTGGCCAGCTGCAATATAATTTCTTATATGTAATTATTGCTTTGGAGAGTGAATCCTGATTGCTCACAAAGAACTATCTGCTGCTTCTTCCTGAAATGTAAGACCACTGCACTGGAACAAGAGTAAGAGCAGCCTTCCTTGAGCTTTTCCCAGCTAGCATTTTCTACATCTGCTGTTTTACCTTTGTAACCACAGTCCCCATCTTTTTTCTCTGTAGCTTTTCAGTACCAGTTTGCAGATGACTGCTCTCTTAAGCACACAGAAATTGTAGCAGCTACAATTTCCCTGAGATCCTCAGCCTTAGAAGAGTGCTTAGGAACTCCCTGCCACTCCCTTGCTACCTTTTTGTTTTGCCTGTGAAGGCACAAAGCCATTGCTCACAACATCCAATTGCTTACTGATCTTGAAGAGCAACGTCTCAATGCACTTCATTTTTAATACATTTGGCTTTTATTGCGTTCAGGTTAGTTTCCTTTCTTAATTGTCTGAATATTTTTCTCAAATTCCTATCAGTTCTAATCAATCTTTTTTTCCTGTGTTTCAAGGCAACAAATAATCTCCCTAACATTGTCAGCAACATATGCAGCCAATTAGGGGTTCACTTTGATCTATTTTTCAGCTTTTTTCCTCTATTTGTTAAAAAAAAAAATAGAAAATGAAGATGTACCTAGGTGAAATATAATGATGTTCATATATAGGGATATTTTTTTTTCCTAAAACAACTGCTTCTGGGTGTTTTGGAAGCTTTGGGATGTTGGTTTATTTAATTTATCTTTACAGTATTAGACATTATTTTGAACTGATTCAAATTAGTCCATGCCCATGAGTGTCACTCTTAAAAATTTTTCTGGGATTTATATGGAATGCACTGTGTTTCCAATTCTGGGACAGCTAGGTATGCAGTCAGGGTAGAAAAATGTGGTGGATGTTTGGCCAGTTTGGATGGGACCCTGGGCAGCCTGATCTAGTGCCCACAGCAGGGGTTGGAGCTCAGTGAGCTTTAAGGTTCCTTCCAGCATAAGACATTCTATTATATGTTTGCTGTTAGATAAATCTTCTGGATGATCCTGTTCAACACCCAGGTGGCTGGTGTCCTTGCGGTTTGTAATCTATTAATAATCTACTTCTTAAAGCAATTTCTTTTCAGGTCATGTCGAAGTTTCTCTTTCTTGGCATATTCCAAGATAGTCCAAAGTGATATGAAAATAAGCATATGTTTACAACGTAGGCTGTACACACTTTGCTCTCCTCCTACAATTGCCATCCAACATCAAGAGGTTGCAGTGGGGGATTGTTACTGTTTTCTCTTTTAAGTAGGATTTTTCCAAGGAATTTTCAGTTTATTCATTCAGAACAGGGAATCTTGGAATTAAATTTATAATCAAAACATGCATCTTAATAATTGAATCAGCAGTTTATATGTTTAAGCCTCTTTTAAATAAAGTCTTTATGTCCACATTTCCAATTTTAATATGTTTTAAGCACTTTATTTTAAAACTACAGGTAAACGACTAGAACATCGCTCATGTTGTTTTTAAAATTACCACCATTGCCAGAAGTGAAGACAGATTTCATTGTGCATTCTCTTTACAGTCAGGGAATTTGTGGACAGATAAATATCTATATCTATAAATATTTTTGCTTACCACAGCTGGTGTTTTCGAGAAGATTTACTACACTAACACACTAACACTAATACTCTGCAATATCTAAAATGCCTTTAGCGTGCCATTTATACTCATCTGAGTGATTTTGTGGAAGTATGATATTAGTAAGCCTTCATGAGTAATCCATCATGCCTAGGAGACTTAATCAGATTCCAGATGTACTTACCCCTAGCTTAATAATTGTTATTTTCATTATGACTGCCCTTATTCCTGTTTCACAGTGTGCTGAAAGTGTTGAGAATTTCAGTTGCATTTCAATATATAATAATCATGGTTCTCCACAAAACACAGCCTAGCACAAATCCTGAAATGACAATTCAGATGTTATGTGTGGCAAAAGCTCTTGCTATTCCTTGTGAAGGAGTTCTGAAAAGTTTAATATTTCTGCAGGACTGTTGAGGTAGTGGCATTAAATATTAAAACTTTTAAATGTGCAGAACTGATTAATTCAGAATGTATCAGAGCTGCTCATAAATGTTTAATATCTGCATTTTGCCTGATTGGATATAATTTAAGCTATGTGGCTCTTCCAGCACTGCAGGACCAGGTACTCATCTTTTATTTCTAGGAATCGTTTAAACATCATTCCTTTTATTACAGGTTAATATTAATGTCTGGACCTTCTGCTGTTATTGTTCATTCTTTCATAAAACCTACTTCAGAACTAATCACTTAAAGTCTTGGAGCAGCTGTCAAAGGTCTTTAAGAGAACCTTTCAAAATAATACACTAAGTGAAATTTGCACAAACTCAGAAGGCTGAAAATTGAGATTTTGTCTTTCTAAGAGTGATGTATGTCTGAAGAAATGCAGAAATATTTTGAGGAATGCCTGGGACTAAGCCAGTCCTGGAGTTAGTCTGAGGTTTAACTTGAACTGGCTTGGAGCGGTGTTATTTTACAATGAATAAATTAAACTAAAGAACTCAAAAACAGTCTTAGAATCTTTGGGAAAGGTGGGATAGACTTGATAGGCCTGTTGGAATGGGGCTGCTGAGCCTGAGATGAATTCCAAAAAATAGCTGTAGTGGTGGGCAAACAGAGCAACTGATGATGGAGAAAGAGTTTCTTTCTTAAGACTATGAAAAAATTCAGAATTTTCTAGAAGGATGCTGTTCATTAAGTTCAGTTATGCCTCACATGAGAATAATCTGTTATTCCAAAGAAAACAGATTTACCATGTCCAGAGTCCTGGGAAATTAATCTGAAGTCCAGTGTTGCCAGCTGGTGGGGCTGAAAGTGGCATCAGTCTGGTTGCTGCAAAAAAGCAAAAATGAAGTTTAACGGAGAAGAGAATGAGCATGAAAAATGTTACAGGTTCATAGGCAACTCTGCATCCATAAACACCATTTCCAAGATTCCTTGCTTAAATCACATCCATTGGATATTCTGCTGTCTTAGTTTCTGAAGTTGCTAGATGTAATCTGGCTCCATACAGTGTATTTCTCTTTACCAGTGGAGAGACTGCACACACTCCATCTTATTACTAGGACAAAGGCATGGTCCTTGTTAGGACCTTTAGAAGTTGTCTTTGGTCCTTTGGTGAGAAAGCAGTTGTCCAAAGAACATTGTAAAACACACAGCATAACTTTTTGCCAGAAATTTTGGAGAAGATTGCCTCTAGAATGCTGAGGTAAGTCCTGCAGTTCTACACCAGTCTGCTCAGTGATGTTGCCAATGGCAGCTCACTTTCAATTTGACTTTATTCTTCTGGACTTGAGAAAGTGCCAACTCCTCCTGGTTTTCAATAGGCTAATATAAACAACAAAATGAATACATTGCCCAACCTGCTTTTGCATGTGGACTCACAGGAAAGCTGTGTTTAGTCATGTTTATTTGATCGTTGGCAATAAGGAAAAATATGTCAGACATAAGAGAGAAAAAAAAAACATAAAGAGTTATTACAGTAGAGAAAAAGAGTACATGTGCCCTCTAAGAAGTAAAATAAAAACAACTCCAGCAGGAATAATAGATATTAGAATATAGAGCTGTTGCAGAATGAAAACTTTTAGTGGAAAAAAACCTCAGTTTTTCTTGATTTTTTTTTTAATTTGTAAAACAATTTTTGAAAGGAAGAATTTGGCTCAAGTAAAAAATAAAATTTTCATTTAAAATACATTTATTTTGTTCTTTGAAACTTCAATATTAAATTGCATTATCTTGCTTTGGTGTATAGTATTACAAAGGCTGTGGTTAGGATCTTGCTGCTTTTACACTTTCAGTAAGTTGGACATACTCACTAGACTGTAAAGCATGAGACACAGAGGTAGAGATGGGGGCACTCAGCACAAAATGTTTGGAAAGGACAGTTAAATCTTCATACAAATAAAACCTAAGGTTTTTTGCTCAGTTCAAAAAAAAATGAACTGAAATATTCATTTCCAAGCTGAAATAATACTTTCAAAGATCAAAGTAATTTCCATGGAAAAAAATAAGAACATTTTATCATTTATGAATTTTTAAACATTTCAATCTTTTGAATATCCTTCAGTATTTCAATTCTACTTATCTAAGATAATAAATGTTGAAATAGTATTAGCATTTTCATAATTATTGCTAATGATTATGGACAAGTCTTATTTATCAAAAGTGCAAAGTCCATATTTCTTAGTGTTTAGTCAGAAGAATGTGCATTTGTGTTTGAGGAGGGTTATTAGAACACCTTATTTTTTGTTGACATCTATCTATAACATATTTTGTATGTAAAGTATAAAGGGGATCCCCACTGATGTATAGGCCACACTCATATCCAGATACCTCTTTCTATACCAACCTTTGCTTATCTGATTCTCCTTCCTCATCCTTCCTTGTGCAGCACTGAGAGGATTAGTCATGTCAGTTATTCCTTTAATCAATTGGAGAATTTCAAAGACAAAAGAAGAAGATATTGAATTTGTGGTTTCAAGTATGTAGGCTACTTATATTTATCTATAATTAATTCCTTTACAGATAGCTCTTTGATCTATGAAATAGTATAACTACTTTTAATGGTCTGCCATTTCTGTGTGCTTTAAGTATTGAATTAGAAGGACACTTTGAAGATGTCCCAGGGATTTCTGCCATTTTTTTCTCAAAACATGTGGCTTCTCTAATGGTCCAGCCTCAGGCATCTGTGGTAAAAATAGTCTTCACTTAAGTAGACAATTTCTCTGATTTTACTCAAGGTAATACAAATTCACCAAGACCTTGTTTGCTGAAGCAAGACTGGGGAGAATGATTCCTCTTCCATATTCAACATGTTCATACTGATGCTCAGTATTTGCTGCTGAAGGTTCAGCAGGGGTATTTTTTCCTGGTTCATTTAGATCGCAGAATCATTAAGGTTGGATAAGACTTCTAAGGTCATCTAGTCCAACCATCCCCACCGTGCTCACTAACCCTATCCCTCAATGTCACATCCACACAGTTCTTGAGCACCTCCAGGGATGGTGACTCCACCACCTCTGGGTAGCCTTTGCCAATGCCTCACCACTCTTTCAGAGAATAAATTTTTCCTAATATCCAATCTGAGCCTCCCCTTAAAGCCAGTATGTTTAGAGACTAATATTTTCTCCTTTTCCCTTCTACCCAAGCAGTGTGGTTGTTTTGTGGAAAGAGATGTTGGGGCTTAGAGTCACTGCAACATTGTGGTGACCCTTCTATCTGGACCCTAATGATCCCTGAGATGATGATGATTGCAATGCCTTTTTATATTTGCACACTGGAATGGAGGTTTGGAAGAAGGATGTCAATATTTAGCTGAGATGTGGACCAGCTAGTATGCCTGCGTTACTGCCTGTCTTACTGTGGGTGGCTGGTGTCCCTGGGAGCTTATTTGATCATCCAGTTATTTAATGGTGCAAAAAGATAACACTTAATGGAACAAGGAACAAAGAAGGACTGATTAGGACCCATGGTTTAACTGCATTCCCAGTATATTGCATTTATTTAATCAGTGGTATTTGCGAAAAATACGTTTGAGTAGGTTTGCCACTGTTGAAGAAGAATTGTCACTCTTAAAGAGTAAGCTCTCTATACTGTTAAAATTTTCATTGGCAAACAGAAGACGACAGGCTAGGAAAACAAAAAGCTGTTCATGTTTTTTCTGGCACAACTCTGCTAGCTTTTGTGGCTCTTGGCTAGTTTGGCTTCTTGTTTAGGAGACCAGTACAAGTTATCTTGGCAATTCAGTTCCTTTTCTTATGAACCACCTCTCCTCTAGGAGAGCAGCTGTGGTGGACATGTGTCTGAGTTTGACCGGTAGCTGACTTTGACGTGGAGTAGCTGTGCTTAATGAGCTTTTTCAAACTGAGTCGAAAGAATGATGTTTTTAATCTCAAATAAGCATTGGTCAGCGTGGTAACAGAAGATGTCCCATCCATTTGCCATTTTTGTCACAGTCATCCTCAAACTTTCTACTGTCAAAGAACCACTTTATGCCCTTCCAACCCAAAGCCCTTAAATATGAGGTATACCATAGCTCCATTCAACCTCTCTGACTCATGTTTCCACTTAAGATGTGCCTACTCTGAGTAATATCGTTACAACGTACTATCTTGCAGCTGATTTCTTGCAGGAAAACTATCAAGGCTACACTGAAACGTTAGGGTTGGCTTATTTATGGCTTTAGCCCTTGCTGTCCTCCTGTAATAATATGCAGAACATCACTTATTCTGGAGGTACTTCTTAGTAATTGTCTCCTGTGGGACATGAAGACCTCAGTGGCACAACCCAGGGAGCTGCAGGCATACAGTGAACCGAGCCAGGCGGCTGTGGGAATTTTTTTTCCACAGAGCCAAGAGCCTGTCTCTGTTCTAACAAGATATGAGTCATAGCAGGGAGATGGCTGTGAATACTTATCTGTTTCACTGGGTTGTGCAGAGCAGAAAGAATTTCAGCATGGAAAGAGAGCATGAACTGATTTGTTAAAAATCTGTTAGTTGCTTGGGGAATTTGTACTGGTGTTATGCAAAATGGTTGTGTACAATAGGGACAAGAACCATCTTGTTCCATTATTTTTTCCTTTTTTTTGTTGTTGTTTTTTAAGAATTTAAAATGACCACTTGGGAATTAGCTGTGTATATGAAGTATTTAGCAAACAACTTAATGATAATGACAAATTAGTCCAACAGAAGTCATCATACTGCACTTTATTTTCTTTGTGTAGATGACTTGACTGGTTACTTTTCCAGAGTGCTGGACTCAGGTTTTTATGATAAAACATGCGTTAGAAACTGTCTAGAAACAGGAGCCTGGAAGGGACCCTTTTTATCTTCAGATCCAACTCTTTGCCCAAGCAAACTAGAGGGAAGGCACTTTGTGGATTTTCCCCCAGAGCCCTGCCAACTGCTTCCTAATCACAACCTGCCACAACCCCGCTGTTCTGACCCTCGGTCTTTCTTGCTCAGTAGTTGACCATTATAACAAACCTAACACAAAGAACAAACCACCCACTGTAAAATGATATACCTGCAATCCTACAATTCGTAAGGCAGCCTTCAATTACTTGGCATGCCCAGCTTTAGCAAACCACAGTGTAAAGACTTATACTGTGAGGGACAGGCATACGTATTGTATTACTGTGATCATGTCTGCCTCTGACCCATTTAGCCACATATCCATAAAGATAAGAGAAACAGATGCCACTGGGCTTTAATATTGCTCTAATTTTAGGAATTTTATTTCTTAATCACATTATTTTTGTCACTTTGACCCAATTTTCATTTAGATATGTTTTTAAGTGTCAAGGGACTAATAATCTTTTGTTGTTTTTCAGATTCTTCTCAATGTCGTTCTGTTTTGAACTTTTAGAAATAAATATGTTTAATTGATTTGACCTGGCAAAATTAATGTGCCATGTATAGTCAAAGAATTATATAACTGTTTGTTACATTCCATTCATCACTCGTATGCCAAAAATCAGTATAAATACCACTATTTAGTGTCATGCTATATCTTTTCCCTCATGAATCCACATTTGCTTCATCCAGTCTACTCTAAGTTAAAATGTAAATAAATTTCTAGGTTGTTCTGTAGTATTGTTCCAGTCTATAGGTACAGATGGGGGGTGTCCAGCTTTTATTTGTCCTCCTTAAATAGCATTCTCAATCAAGTAAGTAGGAGATTCTGCTTAACCAGTTATTTTGTTGCACGAATCACAGAAGGGCTTGGGTTGGAAGGGACCTCAAGGATCATCAAGCTCCAACCTCCCTGCCAGAGGCAGGGCCGCCAACCTCCTTATCTAATACTAAACCAGGCTGCCCAGGGCCCCATCCAACCTGATCTTGAATCACACTTACAAAGTTAAATCACTTTTTTTAAACTCTTGCACCCATTTCTCTTAATAATCAACATTATGTATTTTGGTCCTGTGCATTCTCATGAATCTCAGCAACTTTCACTGCCTTCCAGTCATTACTCTGTTTTAAGGAAGATAAGCACACATAAATTAAAGATAAACAGAGTCAGAAATGTTATTGCTCAGTCTTGTTGACAATCTAATTATAACAGTATGCCAGCTTTCACCTGGGTTATTGCACTCAAGGAGTGAGGAGGGAGGACTGAGGCTGATGTCAGAACTGTCCTCGTCATGGCCTTGTGTCTGAAGCTAAGTGTGGTCAAAGCAATCGTGGGAGCTTAGTAGCAAGGTGACAACATTATGTACCACACTGCCCAGGGCTCTCAAATATAAAGCTTGCTGTTACTGCAAAAATGGGGAGGACACAGTGAAAAACACTGCTGAGCACATGGGACAGGACTCTGGGAGTGAATCTCAAAACATATCACCTCAGTGCTGAGCATAAGTCAGAAAAAACAAAGTAAAATAAAATCTTCAGAGTGATGAGGAGAGCAATAAATGACATGCTCAGATTTTGGTGTTATGGGCAGATCTACTTGCCTAAAACTATGAGATGGGGGAGAGGGAACAACTGTCCAAGTCACGGGGAACTGAAGTTTCCTCAACTTAGGAAAAGAAATGGTTGAGGGAAATGTGAAAGATGTCCATAAATGTTAAATGCTGTTGGTAGAATGAAAATTTTGCCATTTTGCCATTCCTGAATTCGCAGGAATTTAAAGATCAGGAGTGTAAAAAATAAAGGGAAAAACATCTTCATGTATTACATAGCTAAATCATGGAGCTACTTCCTATCTGCAACTGTAAAAGTACAAATACAATTATTTAAATGGACAATTTGATGGTTCCTTGTCGACTCTGCTATGTTACAACCCACTTACCAGGGGATGGGAATGCACATGGAGGGGATGCGGGGCCTGTTCTCTGCTTGCCCCATTTATTGTACTCCTCACCAAGTACCTGCAGCCAGCTGGATGGGATCAGGACAGTGAGCTAGAAGGGATTTCTGGCCACTTAAGTGAGACAAATCATCTCCCTTAAAATAAAGATGCCATTTGTGATACCGTACAGTGTCCATACAGAAACCCTGCATGGGCAGATGGCCTGTGTTGTACTTGCTGCCTTTCTGTGTTCTCAGAGTGCCTCAAAGGCACCTCTCTTTACACAGATGAAGTGAATTCTGGCATCCTAGCTTGGTATTTCACACTGGCTAAAGATGCACTGATGTTTAGAACTTCTGCTCTGTAGAGTGTCTTCCAAAAACCTAGTGTTGGACAAAATTAAAAATGGCCAAGAGTTTTTGTGGATTTACAATCGCTGTCACATTTTCACTGGCATCAGACAATTGTTATTAAATATTATAATGTACCAATATAATGTTTCAGTATATTAGGACTTGCATAAATACTATTTACATGCTTTAAGAGTAGCAAAAAGGTCTTAAGAGGGTTATGTCTGAGGTCTTAATATGTTTCAAAGGCAGGTTAATGAAGTTCTAAAGCAAGGAAGAAACTGATGTTTTTTTGCTTTAAAATCCATAAGAATATGTAACTGGAGGAGACTATCTGTAGAGAATTTCTTTCAGGATGTTCAGGATAAGACAGAGCTCTGTCTTAGATTTATCTATGGCTACATTTTATACTACAGATGAGTATTTAAGAAAGAACACTGCATGTATATATTTTAATTTAAAGATATTTCCTAATTCTCCAGTGTCATTCAAACTCATGCACTTCCCTGTTATTTACTTATGATAATCATAATTTGTGTGTCTATAAGAGGATTTGTATTCTTTTAGCCTAAGGTAAACATGTTCAACAGCTTGGTTTTAGTTGGCGTGCCTCCTTAGCTAACATTAAGATGAAAATTCTTGCAAATGCTCAGACACCGCCGAGTTATAATAAATTCCCATTAGAAAAGAATACTTGCTCTCTTTCAAACAAACCTTAATTTTTTTTTAATGCTAATATTAGTTGCATATTGAACAGTTGGTTTTTCTTTTGAGAACGGCAGAATAAAGGGATTTACCAAACTCTTCTGAAAATCTGAATGCTGCAGTAATATTCAGACCTTTTAAATAATTTATTGAGTGCACAGCCAACAATATGAAATTTTCATGTGTGGGTATCAAACAGGCAACCTCACATAAACTTGAAAGGCATGAAAAATAAGGTTATGCTTCAAAACAAAGGTCAATATTCTCAAGCTTAGGTAAAAAAAAAAGGTAATCACAATAGTTTTTAATGTGTTCTTAAGAAATCCTTAAGTTGTCACATTTTGTAGAATCATGACAAAATTTGAATTCAGAACTTACTAAGGAGATAAGTGGTTGCTGAATAAGGGCACAAAACTCTTCCAACATAGACCTAGCATTTGTTATGCACAAGGTGTTATCTTTTCCAGAAGATGTATCTTGATTAGCATATTTGATTGGTTTTTGCCTACACAAACTGCACCAGCATCATTGGAGGTCTGTTGTTCCTATTCCCATGGACATAATTAGGTGTCAGTGAAGAATTGTCCTTCTGTTCCTTAATTCTTCTGAAAAACTAGTTGCACATTGAAAGCTGAAAGGAGAATTTAGAAACTGATTTATATTGTAAAATCATCAAGTCATTTTCAACATTTAAAGGACTCAAAGCCTTGGCTTTTAGTTGGCTGCTACAGAGAGGCTGCCTACTGCTGCTGGGATGATGCACCACCTCTGGCCACCTCTACTCTGGGAGCAGCTTGGGCTCAGCTCCTGACCACTGTCACCCTTTGTAGGCCAGGATGTCTAGGAATGACCCTGGTGATCTTCCCAGCTGCCACTGGAGCACTAGATAACAGAAATAATAGATTATGACTGGCAAAATAAATGTCACAATTATTTAAGTCCAACCATCACACACATACTCTTGCAATGTACGTGGCTGGCTGTTGTCATGCTACAAACTCTCATTTTAACATTTTGTTGACCAGAGGCGCATTTTAACAAAAAATATGATTGATTTTGTGTTAAACTAGAACTACACATGACCATCCTCATTAAGCCTTACAGCAAATAGTACTTAGACAATCGTTCTTGTTTTGGCTATAGCGTGTAGTATAGTTCAGTGTTTGCATTTTGACTGTTGCCAACTTCTGCCAGACACCATTTTTAGAGACATCATGGCTGATGTATGCTTTTGTGAAATGGATTTTGCTTCACATCCAGGTTATTGCTTTTACTGCCCTGACGCCATTAATGTTGTTCAGGGCTCTGTGAGTTATCAGATGGAGTACTGGCGTTTGCAGATATGCTTTCAAGCTCCTTAGTACTACAACAGTGCTTGCTCAGTTGCTAAGCATTGCCGATGTATTTGGCATAGCACCAGAGAGAAGATAAAGATAGTCATTGACTCTGGTGTCCTCGGGTGAGCTCTGGGCATAGGGATACTACTCAGGCTCTTCAGCTCCCACTCTTTTGGGCAATAGTTGGACATCTGAATAGATGTTGGGTAATTAAGTTACTCTCTGTGCGTGGCTCTCAGTGGGACTCATCTCAGTTGGGCATCTTCAGTGCTGGCGTCTAGAGCTGAGCTTTACAGTTTAGGCTCCCTTTACAGTTGGAGAGAAACAGGCATTTCTTGAGTGTGATTCATCTGGCCTGTTTTAGACATCTACATTAGGGTGAGATTTACAGGCTAAACAGGGTGACATAAATAGATGTGATGTTCTCAGGAGCTTTATATAGCAGTAGCACATATTCACTGGTCCACTGACTGAATCCTTGATCTCCTCCTCCTTAACAAGGCTGTCCCAACACGGGAATAGAAAACAAGCCTTTCTCTGTGCCAGCCAATGCTAATTTTTTCCCATGCAGCATGCAGTGTTTGCAACTCAGGGGCAGTGGTTGGACCACACTAACAGTAGGGTTTAATATGTTTTAGGATATTCAGTTGGTAAATTCAGGTTTGAATCCTCTTTCCTAATTGAGAGCCTTAATTACCCATCTGCTGGCTAGGAAGCAGGCTGCTCTGGCAGCAGCCAGCCTGATCCCTCCTGTCAGCTCTCTGGGCTGGTGTGCTTGCTTTTTCCATGCCAGTTGGAATGAAGCACCTCACTGCTCAGCCTGGCCACATTTCTGGTGGCTTTGGATATGGTCAGAAACAGTGACGGAAGTTTATCTGAGGGATTTTGATGCATGAGAACTCAGGCTGATTTTGGACTCACCTCTTTTAGATGCCTGTGGCTGTTCACAGGCCTCTTGGACTCTTGATTTCTGGAGAAATGCGGGCTCTGAAGCATCTCAGACATTTTAAAGAATTTGACCAATCCTTTATAGTTTAGGAATATAAGAATAAACTTTGCTCATTATTGCTGCTGGTGTCATTAGCACTGTCTTGCTAGGAACGCTCAAAAAGATGTTATAAGTTGTCAACGGTTTACGGGCGTTCGGCCCGGTTCCGTGACGAAGGGGACGGCGGATCCACGGGTCCACGCCCCGGGAAAAGGGAAAAAGGGAAAAGGGTAAGGAGATGGCCCTGAGAGCAAAGAACAGCGGCAACAATCTGAGGAGAAACAAACTAATTTACTAAATAAGATATCGGAATGCAAAACAACACACTATAATACAATATAATTACAATTTAAGCTGATAAATCCAATACAGAGAGAGAGAATGTCCCAAAATCAAGGTAGGCCTTACTCTACTACTGACAATAAGATAGCTGGAGAGCGAGGTGCTGCCAAGACGAGAGACGACGGAAAAAGGAACAAGGTCTTGTGATCTGCAAGTTTTTATAGTGCGAGCTTTTATCTTTTCCCTCCGGCTGGAAAATGGTAACAGAGGAGCAAAGTACCGTGGGGAATGTAGTAGTCCTTCTCTTCTGAGAACCAGGTACATTCACTACATGATGTTATGATGTGGAGTACCAATAACCGAAAATCATAAAACCATGACATAAGTGGTGTCTCTGCAGATAGTTCTTTCACAGGGCTGATAGTCTTCTCTGTGCATCGTTGACAAATGATGTCTGTGTATATCATATTACTGATATCTTGCCACACATCTGCAATCTATTTTCAGTTGTCTATTGCTTATTACCAATTTAGGGAAGGAATTGAGAGAAAGAAGTTTGATGGAACATTAGGAAGAACCATTGAAACCAGTGAAGTAATGCAAAGCATTACTTTAGTAATGCTTTACAAAGTTGTGATGTTAAGCTGTCTAGAGTAAGGTGCAAAACCAGTGCAATTTACTTCCCTCCTCCCCAGTCACTGATGAATCATTGCAGGTTAGAGGTGCTGCTCAGTTTGCCATCAGTCCACTGTCAAGGAAGGTTCACTGGGCTTCTGCTGTAAGCTCACTGTGCTGCAAGGGTCTCTAGAAAACCATTACATAAATGAGAGCACTTTCAGTTGTACAAGTTCTATCACTCACCTATGTTTGTGCATTTCACCATGCAAAAAATGTCTTTTTTTGCTTTCTCCCACCTACATGGGGATAATCAGAACCAGTATAAGTAAGAATCCCATGGCTTTTTCTGCTTTTGTTTTTGTGGGATGGGATGGAGCTCTGTGATTCACGCTGTCCTTAGGTATCTGTCTGGCATTTGTATTTGAAATTTCTATGTAACTGTGAGTAACTGGATTTGGGTTTCTTTTGAAGGCAAAGTATTTCTGTTGAGTAAAGGTTAGTTTAATGTCAACATATCTGTCACTGTCAATTAATTTAATTCCTTCATTTCTACTAATACAGTTCTGAGTACAATTAGCTGCATGAACTTTCTTAATTATCATAACAATGTACACTTCACTATTTATTTACAAATGCATTTATCAGCACACTGTTTGGAACGCACACCTCTAAAGCTCTACCTGAGTATGTACAGATTGCTTGTCACCGCAGTGTCTGAGCAGCGTGCTTTTAAATAAGGCATCTGAACTTGTTCTCTTCTTTTGAACCATTTCATCTGTAACTGAGATTTCAGACGGTGGCCTGGTATTTTAAGGATCTGGGCTCAGTGTTATCTGTGCCCTCTAAGGCCGTACTACGTGTTGGGTTGGGTTTACACTTGGGCCTGTGCTTGGTATCAAATGAATCACAGAATGGCTGAGGCTGGAAGGGGCCTCTGGGCTTTGTCTGGTCCAACCCCTGCTCCACCAGGGCCATGGTCTGAAAGAAGGAACCCACTTGAGCAGGGAGGGAAACTCTTCTGCAGCTTCTGCTCACTGCAGTGAGCTGCTGCCTTTTGCAGCCATGAGAACATGCAGTATCAGGTGTTCTGGTATGAGGTGGTAGCACATGGTATACCGGGTGTTTCCAAGGAGGTGTGACCATAGCTGTTGGTAAATGCTAGGCAGAGAGGTGTTGCTTAGGAGTGCTGGCTGGAGAAGGTGTGTTAGATTTGGTGTGCCTGTTGTCAACCTCCTGGCATGCCGTGTGCCTGGTGCCTACAGGAGTGCCATTGGTAGAGTTTAAGCAAATGTTGTATCTGCCAATGTGGCAGTAGAAATGAGATTTGGAGGGTGGAGTGTCCTGCTGTTCTCCTCGGTGAATCCTCCAGTTTGCCTAGGAGCTTGTTCTTCTTCATGTTTTGAGCTCTACAGGTGAGTCAGTGTCTGCATGCATGTGAGCTAGGGTGGTTGTATGCCCTCAGGTTGCTTTTGCACTGCTGACTGCTGCAGGGGTGTTAAGCTCTGCTTGGCTCTGCATGGACTGTGGCATTGGCAGCTTTTGCTGGATTTGATGTCAGTCTCATTTTCTTTTGTAGTCCCTGTCAAAGCTGTGGCATCTTGAAGGATGAGCAGCCTCTCTGAACAGAACTGTGGCGCACCTGACTTACATTACTTAGAGACTGATGTTTTTTTTTTTAAAAAAAAAAAAAAAAAAACAACCAAATGGCTTCAATATAGGTCATTTATTGTTTAAGAGGAATGTTTCCAACCGTGGCCCAGGTGTGCAATCATGCAATATTACAGTATTACAAGAAACTAGTTTTTACCTTTATAAGAACCTTATCCTTGCTTTCATGCAGGAAATTCTCATTTTGGGAAGCATGTTGTCTGCAGTGATCTCATTTCTCACAGCAAACTTGTTTTCTGTTTTCTTCATGAACTAGAAAATTGCAGTTTTATACATCATGCAGCAAAGTCTGTATGACTTCACTCTCATAAACAATGTATGGGGATACAAAGATTCTTATCTTTTTTGTGTGTGTGTTTGAACTCTGCTAAATCTTCACTCGTGCTGTTTTGTGTGTCTTATCTGCACTGTACATCTATTCCTTTTTAAACTTAGTGACTGTCATCAACAGGAGCTGCAAATTCAGTAGAATTTCTGTATATATCAGCCCTCTCAAGTGGCATTTATCTGATGCCAAAGACCAGCAATACTCAGTAAGACTAATCATGTATCTCCTGGGCTGATCCCCTTTGTCCACCTAGCAGTTTTTCTGCCTTTACAGTTTTGAAATACAGACAATTATCTAGTATTTATAGTATCAATCAAAATACAACCACATCTTAGGAGAGAAACTTGGCCCCTGAAGTGAACAGAAGGCAAATACGCAATTGCTTACACAGATTAATCTGTGTATACTATATATTATGTGTAGCATGTAACACTAAAAAGGCAGCAAACATGATGCTTGTAATAGCCTGCACTTCTTAGAAATACCTGAAAATGACGGCAGTTCAAACCCTGCTTTGTCTCTCCCATTGTGCTGCTCCCTCCACCTGTGGTGTATTTCCAGCAGCCTCTCTGCTGGCCCCCTTCCCCTGGCTGCTTCCAGAGCCATGTCAGCCCGTGGCATTGCCTCTGGCACTGCTGCTGCTGTCCCACAGGGCACCAAGTGTGGGGATCAGGCCGTGGGAAGTGAGGAGTCCTCAGAGGGGGAGCTGCCTCCTTTTTCCCCCAATGAAGTACCATCCCACTGCTCCCCAGAGGCAGGACCAGGCCTGCATGCTCACTTGGCTGGTCTGTGCGCCTCAGGGAGAGCACAGCAGCATGTATGTGCTGAGCGTTCAGGGGTCTGCGTTCAGCAGTCTCCTACAGCGTGTGTGTGGGTAGGAAGTTGGGCTGGGGCCCTCACTATTCTCAGAAATACCATTCTCTGAAAAGGCTGTATGGCTGCAGCCATCGTGCAGAAGAAAGGGCAAGGCATGGGAGCACCAGCGGATACATCTCTCCTGAGATACTGCTGTTTTCATGGAGCCATTTTCTTGGCTTTTGTAAAATAAACTGAAGTCATTCACCTAACACATGTGTTCCTAACCACATGATTCATGGACTGAAAAATTTTTTATCCATCATTAGAATCATAGAATATCTGAAGTTGGAAGGGGCCCATGAGGATCATCGAGTCCAACTCCTGGATCCACACAGCATCACCCAAAATTCAAAGCCTATGTCTGAGAGTGTTATCCAAACACTCCTTGAATTCCAGCAGCTCATGGCCGTGCCCAAAGCCCTGAGCAGCCTGTTCCATGCCCACCGCCCTCTGGGGCAGATCCTTTTCATTCAAGTGGTGTTCATGTGGTTCAGACTGTGGAGCAGCAAATAGCATAGTGGGCTGCCATTCTGGCTGTCATCGGTGTGAGAGTCGTTCATGCTTTGTATTTGTTGTATTTAATGGTTATTTGTGTCCTTGATCTCTTTGCTGAGTCACGTGTGAGTCTCTGGTACTGAACTTCTCCT
Organism: Numida meleagris; assembly: GCF_002078875.1. Taxonomy (NCBI): domain Eukaryota; kingdom Metazoa; phylum Chordata; class Aves; order Galliformes; family Numididae; genus Numida; species Numida meleagris. Next base: position 13,053,945 of record NC_034409.1, on the reverse strand, counting down.
CTGGTGCTCCCAGGCCACAGTTACAGATCCTGCCTGCTCCTTTCATTCACCTTCTCTGTGCTGCTTTGTTCAGTCATGGTTCCCTCTTACCCATCACTTCTCAGAACTTCTCCAAAAAGTCTTCCCTTATTCCCTGCACTGGTCCCATTGTCACCACCATCCCCATTCCAGTTCACATGCTGTCCTCCTGCCCTCAGATGTGCTTTTGTGTTTCCTGACTTTAAGTTATTGGGGATAGTGTTGGTCAAACTTTGGAGGTAACTTCAGTCTTGTGACATTTAGCACGTTTTCCAGCTTTTTGAAGAGTGAGATTCTGCTGAATTAGTATCTTCTCATTAGAAGGTTTAGATTTTTGGTTAAGATCTCTCTCTTTCCCACTTTCTTTCCAACCAGGAGACATCACTTTGTGCTTTAAAACGCTGATAAACTTCCCAGATCAAAACAGGGCTGGAGCTGAAAGCTCCAGGAAGCTCTCCTGCTCCAACAAGGCAGGGTGGCCAGGCTGAAAGATCTTTCACAGATTTTTTTTTCAGCATCTGTTAATCAGCACGCAAATCAGCAAGTGCTCTGAGAGTTCTAATGAGGACAGAATCACCAGAAATATTTAGATGCTAAAAATGAAAATGCCTCTGCTGAGCATGTGTGAACTCTGAATTTTGCTCTGTGTGTATAATTTGTCCTAACTTGGAGGACAGCTCTTGCACCAAGGCCATACCCTTTCAACATGTCACTTCCCTGCTTCGGGGAGAAGGAGCTGATTGAAATGAAGGACACTGCAATTTTTTCAGCTGGGGTAACACAACCTTTTCCTCTAACCTCATCTCAGAAATGAATGAAGTGTTTTGACTGAAGTTTCTTCTCCTTCAAATCATTAAATCAGTTTGAGGCAGACACCATTAAAAATAATTTCAAAAAAAAAGCTCAAAAGGATAAAATTGGCAAAGATCTCAGGATCTGAAAATAGAGCCTTATGACAGGAAATATCGGGCAACTGTTAAAGTAGCAGTTATCAGCACCACCTCCAATATTCGCAGCATGCTGTTGCCTCATCTGAGCCTTTGGAATATCATTCACAGGAAGATATTCTCAGTCTCCGTCACTGGTTATCTGAGGGCAGCCATTTCACAGAGCTGCTTCTGGAGACCTGTTTGGGGCTGCTGAAGCTGTGTGCCCGCGGGTGCTGCTGGGTGGGCAGGCGGCTGTGCCAGCCCTCTCTTGCTCACTGAGCACCCAGAGCCTGGTGCTCCTCCAGATATACCCCTCTAGATGTTGCCCAGGGTCCAGGTGGGTGCTGGCATTGCTCCTCACCTCCAAAGCACCGGATGTTTGGTGTTAACTGCATCTAGTGCAAGCTGGGGTAAAGGCAGAAATAACGCCTGGCAGAGGGGATCTCACAGGAATATTTCTGTTGATCTTGAAAGGGGAAACAGAGTGCCCTCAGTCAAGCCCTACTCCTGACATAAAGCCACAGTCCTGTTGCTGGGCTGTGCATTAGCACAGCTTTGCTGCTCTTGGTCATTAGCGCTTGGCATCGTGTGTGCTTTCTTTCATTTTATGGGAACCTGATGTATTTCACCACTGGATAGAGGAAAAAATCATCATTGAGATTGTCAAGATTAATTTTTTTCTTCTTGAAGAACTATGAAATTATTCTGAAATGTATGACACGTGTATAATAACAGCCTAGTGCTCTGTTTTTAAAAAATGTGCTAGAGGCATTGTGCGGTTTCCCAGAGGCTTAATGAGGGAGCCATACTGTGTTGGAAATTTTTCAACAATAAAAATTGACCTATTACATGCTCATGTAAAATGAGGGCTGACAATCACACGAATATGTCCAAAATCAAATACAGGCATTGTAAAATATCACTTCTTTCCCAGAGAGAAACTGGTCACCTGTTCCCAGTAGGGTTTTGCATTATATCCTATTCAGTAAAGAATAAGATGCTTCCCCATGGGGAAACAAAATGGCAGCAAAGTACTGGCCCAGTGCCCTTCTATGAATGCTTTTTGCTGACTGTTTTGCCAAGTCTTCAGAAATAATGGATAGGCATATTTTTTCAACATATGTTTTGTCTTTTTGTTGCTTTAAAAGCACAAAGGGAAGAGAAAAGATTCTGCACTATTCACCACTTCATCATCAAAGAAAGGAAGAATTCATTATTTGCTTGTTTGATTTTCTTCTTCTCTCCGTAATACTTCTTTCATTTTCTGAAAGTCTAGTTGCTTTTGCTGCTCTTTTAACATATACCTTAGAAGAGGCAACTTGGTAAAAAATTGAGCATATGGCTCTGAAACTGCTGTCTGCATTTGGGGAAATGTCTGTAATAAAACACTAAAATTTGGAGTCTTGGGAGGAAAAGGTGGGATTCGAGAATTATTCAGCATACCATCAAATAATAAAAGGAAGGAAGGTAATTAAATATAAAGAGTTAAAGAATAAATTAAGCGTGGTATTTATTGCTCCTTTGCTCAGAACAAATTAAGCCACTGTCAATGTTTGCGTGTTCTGTAAATATGTAGTACTCACAAACTGTGAAAACAAACTCACAGCACTGTGCTTCAGTTCCTCATCCTGTCACCAGTGTGTGATGCTCCAGAACATAAAACAGTATGAGGAGGGGGGAAACGTGATGTAGGGAGAGGTTGGAGTTTATCAGAAATGACTGTCCAGCACTGATCTCTGTGTGTTAAGAGAAAAAAAAGGATTAAAGTATGCAAGCAGAACCAGGATGGCAAATAAGGTTTTGATGCATCTTTGGTGTAGAAGGCTCCAAGTTATGGGACACTTCTTTATCAGGGAAATGTTTCTGTGTGGATCTCCTCGCACGTTCTTTGTCCTTGCTAATGTATATAGTTTAACAAAAAAAAAATCATATATGATAGGTGTTAGGTTGGCAATGCTGTTCATCCGTATTTAAATAAATGTAGGTAAAGATTTATAATAAATAATGTAGAAAAGGATGATTTTAGACAAAGGTCAGAAGAGAAAGAGAAAATGTATATAATTGTAAAGCTACCAAATCCATTTATTTTTTTGTAAATGTTCCTTGTTCTGATTTTCAGTTTAGAGGTAGATGACCTATGGTTAGAATGTAAAAAAACGTTCTAAGTAATTATGGACGGGAGATTATTACAATGCAAAGAAGGTTGTGTGCTGCTGAGGAAAGTCAGAGAAGTCATTCTGGCCATGGAGAATATTTTGTTAAAACCTGTCACTTAACAATTCAGATATTTCCAGGATAGAACTACTGAAGCTGGTAGTATGTGTACAGCTATATGAAATGAAAGATAGCAAGATAAAAATGTGAGAATTAGTGTTTACAAGAAATAAATAGGTATTGCAAGCACTGTCAGTTTTAACAAATATCCGAATTCTGTTGTAACTTGTACATATTATTTGGATTATTCCTTTACTGTTAATATATAAAAATTTCACTGAAATACACTCATGGGTTATTTAAATGCATATAATTTATAATGACTCAGCTTCTCAACTTATGCGTACAATACCATAATGCGTTTGATAACAATATCAGTATCAAGCCAATCCAATTTAATTGCTTTTACTATATTCTAATATCTTGACAATTGCTTACAACCCATATATTACAATGATGTTTTACTAACTTATTGTGCATTTAGTTTATATGTTATATTTAGCTTCTAATGTAGTTTTTGCTGGTAGCAAAGGGAGCTTCCCCAGCAGAGATGGCCACCACCACGCTTCAGATATTCAGATGCTGTTGTAATGCTCAATTTGTGCCTGATTCCTGCTGTAGATGATTACTGGTACATGACTTATGATTCATTTAGGAACAGAAGCTGACTCAAGCACCAATAAACGCCTGTTGTTTACCGCTAAAGCAGTCAATTTTCTTTAAGTAAACCCTGAGGAAGTTGCAAAAGTACATACTGAAATTTGGCACTCATAGCTCGAATGCTGAGCAAGTTGTTTGGGAAAATTACATGGGAAAGCCAATTTAAAGTCACTGAAGTGTCATAAGTATTGGGAGAAATAGGTTAATTTGCTGTACAAAAAGTGTAGCCGGGATCTAATTCAACAAAAAGAGTCTCCTCACAGTAAGATTTAACATACGACTTGTAATTAATTACACGTATTTTATTTCTCTTGTTTCAGTGACTATTTCGACAAGTACCTTCTTTGATGGCTTACTGGTGACTGGGCTCTACACCTCTACCAGTGTTCAGGCTTCCCAGAGCGTTGGTGGTTCCAGTGCTTTTGGATTTGGTAAGTCTGAAGTAATTTATGATCTGCAGCCAAAGCTTGGTCTTACAGAGGATATCAATAATAACACAATTACTGACACAACTTAATTTAGACTCAGTAATCAAGAATACATGAAAGTCAACTACAGTCAATGAGATAAGGATCAAAGGTGGCTTTTAAAGACTGTCACTCATATTTCTTCCTCTACTTTCTCCATCCTTGGTCAACTCTGGTACTAGGCTGACCAAATTATGCTAATTTTAAGAGAGAAAACTTCGACAGCTGGTGTGCACGGAACAGTCATTTCTAAATGGAGTGACATTAGGTATAAACTTAAGCATTTACCTCCAAGTGTCTAGTTGTTCTTGAACTGAAAAACTGATTTCTTTCTGATAATGTCAGTCTACCTTTTCCACTCACTTAACAATAGCATCTTCCTTAAAACCGGAATGCTGATCAATGTATTATATAACCAAATATTTTCCATGTGGGAAAAACAGAGTTACAGTACAAGAGGTAGGAAAGATTTTTGCAGAACTATTACACACTTCAAGTTCTGTTCAGTGGCAGAAGCCAGGCCAACTGCATTAAGGACAACTGCTTTGAAAACACTCTTCTAAATTTCTGCAAGTAATTTACCACTATATATTCTGCAGACAGGCTGTTATTTGATAGTTGTTTCTATTAGCCTCACAGAGCTGTTATCATCTGTGCTGAAGGAGGAAGGCAACGCCAATAGATCTAGTCTGCATGTTTTCACCTTCCACTTTAGTCTTCTTATCTGGATGATACCTTAGTGATACCCAGTAGTGATAATCCTTCATTGTAATTTTCTCTGTTACAATTCATATAAAACTTCTTAGGGCCTGAGCTTCATACATCAGACATACACTTGCTTGTAAATGAAATAGTGCAAAGTAAGTGAGCTCATGTTACAAGTAGCACATTATTTAAAACTGTGAGGAATAGCTTGAGAAGGGCTCTGCCCCTGTGAATGCAGCATTTAAATAAAAATCTTTCTTTTTTTTTTTCCACTAGCTCCTATGCTTGCATATATATTGAAAAAAAATGATCTGAAGGTTTCAAAAGAGCTTATGCTCTTGTGTGTGTCTTTGCAGTCACAGTAAGAAATAAACAGTGAAGGAAGGATGGCAACAGCTTTTGAATTTAAATTTCTATGCATGTTCAATCCATGATGTACTGATGGCTCCCAGCATGGAAAACTACACTCTGCAGTGAGAGCTGAGAAGGCTGGCCTCTTCCAAAAAACATTTAGCACACAAATGAGCTGCATTTTAAATAATTTGGTAGTTCAAAAGTTTACAATATTTTAAAATCTACAATTTGCAGTAGAAAGAGAGAGTAGTCTCCACAATATATAATGAATAGTTTAATATACTAATAGGTAGGAATGGCATTGTTTCATTTTCTGACAAAAACAGAAAGCACTTTTTCAGGAAAGCCTGGATCCATCTGTTCTGTCATCATTTCTAATTAGCAAAGAAGCTGCTCCTCCTTTCCAGCAAGTGATCGTGATGTTCAGGTTAGATACAGCTTACTGGAAATGAATTTTTTTTTAAAATGCTGTAAAGAACTGTGTAAGGTTCAGAAATCACAAATGAAAGATTTATGTGATTTAGCATAGAGTTGGTGGGTGAGCTAAGATGGGCTTTTAAAAGTATGAGGGTAGCAGTATTCTGAAATTGCGTTGATAGTAGCTGCTTACAGTGCAAGGAAGAATATTTTTTCTCCATTGCAATATTACCACTGAAATGCTCCTGTCCACATTACTCAGGAGGTCACATGAGATTATCATCACATTCCAGTCTCCCTCCACTCTATGAAGTCTTCCCAACGTACACAGATCTGTCCTTTTTTTTCCCCCATAAGTAGCTACAATTATCTTTCAGTTACCTTATTTAGGAAGTCACTTAGTGGGGACACAATCGCTCTCAGTTAACACAGTTAGTTAATCGCATCAAGAACCTTTGAAGAAAAATGATAAAATGTTAATAATAGCAAGTTTAATTACAAAGGTTAAGAATTCTTTCTTTTTTATTATATATTATGTAGCCGAAGAAAAAGTTCTTGGCTTCCTCTGGAGGATTACACTAACATGAAACTCCGTGAAATATTTATTTGGGAAACTTTCTAACAACTCTTTTAGGAGGAAGTGAGTCAGCTTTTGGGGATAAAACTTAAGATTTGTCTTATTTATTCATCTTTTGTCCCATGCTAAACCATTCTCTGGGTTCAGATAAAGATAAAACTGAAATTGTAAAGCTGAAACTGGAACCAGGATAAAGCATAAATGTATACCAGAAACCTCACCAGCCAAGCTGTGATGATCTTTAGCAAAGAAATGATCCTTAAATCTAACTCTTAAGAACAGTATTTCTGTCTACATATGATCCCTTTCATAAAATAAATATCCAAAATGACATCTCTCTGGTATTGTTTCCACTCTCGTGTCCTGATTAGTGGGGTGTGTATCTGTGACTCATTGCCACATCCATAAGTGTTGTCCTTAAGGCTTCATTCCTGCTCACCATCTCCCTCTTTTTTAAGCCATATCATCACTGATACCCTCAACATCATTCATATCCCAACTTTCCCTGAGACACATTTTGGACTCCTGAAGGATCTCTCCACCCGTGTGCTCCTCTCTTCTTATGCTTTTGAGTCTGAGGGCCCTTGATGGTGTTTTCCCTCTTTTCTACTGTGTGGGACATCTGGTAGCTGCACTGGGGGCTTACCAAGCAACCAAAGCTGCTCTCCCACATGGCTGGGATGTCCATATGTTCATTCTGGGGCTCTCACTGCCAGACTTCTTGCAAAAATATTATAGAGAAATAGGAAAGAGGAGTAATCAAAAACATGTTCGGAAGCTCCAAATGCAGTGGTCAGTTTTGATGAGAATGATGGCTTGCAAATGAGATTAAGGCTCAGTGGTGCTGGGGGTTGGTAGTTGGATCTAACCTGGATAAGTACAAGAATACAGCTGCGTTCCTCCAATACTATATGCACTTGAAAGCACGAGCACAGTATCATTTCTTCTACTAAAGGAGAAGATTACAGCATAATCCCTCTGCTGAGAACCTGAATTGGTCCTCATTACAGAAAATGTAAGCCTGTATAGTTTAGCCAAAATATACATCTAATTTTATGTAAAATCATAATTAATAATTACACCGATGTTTACATTTTAATAAGTGTAGAATTAACAAGTAATTTTATGATAGCAGTCATATATACATTAAACTTTTAAGCTAAATTTAAAAGGGCCTTTCACTGTATGCAGGTTCTGTGATTTGTGGTAGAGACAGTGGATTCAGAGTTCTCCCTGCTCTGGAAAGTGTTGCCACGGGCCTAATTGGCTAACAGAAAGATTTGGGCTTATTTTCTGCATAAGTTTACATAGTTTGTAAGTTACTATCTTTTAAAACAGATGTCTCCTATCTACGGCGAGGTCATAAACTGCTGATGAATTTTAGGTTTTGTTTAATTCTGTGGGCTACTTGTAAGAGTGTATGAGAGTGATGTTATCTGGAAACATTTTGGGGCCTGAACAAGGGAATTCCATGTGCTAGGAAACAAATAAACAACAATAGCATATGAAAGATCATTCTTTAAAATATTATCTTGCAGTTTTTCCTGTTTTGCTATTCTTTGCTTCTGTATTATGAAGGTCATCACAAATTCTGTAAGTAATACCTTGAGTCTCTGGAATTTTTTCTTGTTTTATTTTAATTTAAAAGAGTTACAAATATTCCTTAAAGTATGGTGAGCAATAAATTTCCTAGAAGAATGCCTGGGAAGAGCAATCATTAGAAATAATTTCTTGGCACTACATCCTATCTTATGCTCTTTTTCTTCTGAATTACTCTGTTGCCTTTTGACAGGATTAAGGCAGTCTTCAGGTAATCCTCTGACTGGTATTTTGGTTGCATACATGTTTGCAATGCAGACCAAAACCAAAAGCCCTTTAACATTTTGGCTGAAGAATCTTTGTGATTTGGTTCACTGGACATGTGTAGTCTTAGGGCAGATTTACTGTAAATGGGAGTCATTGGCAGTGTTGCCAATCTCACCCCTGGAGAAAGAAAGGCAAAGGGGTGCCTGAGTGGCTAAAGGGCACTTGCACTGCTGTCTCCAAGAGGGCATCGGGACGTGCTCTGGCTATGCCAATGGTATATTGGTCCAGAGCAGGCACTGGAGGTGTCAGAGGTGCCCATGCCCTCCTCCTGCTCCTGCACTGGGCACATGGTTTTGAGCCTCTAGAGGCTTGGTTTTGGCATCAGTTCATTGCCAAACACTGTTGTGTCTGGGTAATGTTTTGCTTTCAGGTTTTGACAGATAAAAGAAAATATCTCCCGCTAACATTATGAGATAGAAAAAGACCAACTGTTGGATTTTTCTTGTTAGGTGAGCCTACCAAACTGCTCCCTCCTGCTTAGTCTTTGCCTTTGTTTGCTTATTCACAGCTTTAAAAAGTAAGGAATAATCAGCAAATGCCAGTTCTTGAGAAGAAAATTTCAGTTACATACATACAACTGCTCTTGAAGTACACTTCTGTAACTTACTGAAATTGCTGTGGATCCCTAGTTTACTTTGTGACAAGCCAAATGGGCTCCCGGACCCTCGCTTCACACCGGAGATAGTTGCCAGAAACCAAACAGATGGTAAACTAGGAAGAAATGACCCTTGGCATTCTCATTAGAACAGTTGGGGAAGTTTTAATGGGCCCCTATTTGCCTCGTGCTATCTTATACCCTTTGAACTGCCACTTTTTTTTTCCAGTTTGTTACAAGTCAACTACTGCCATGTATATTTTAATAGGGATTATCAAATACAATTTGCCCAGAAGTTGTACCAGCCCTCTGCTGCTAATTAGCAAAGTTTAAATAATCACTGAGTTCTGGAATAATTGGAAAGAAACACTGTTTTCCCTGCCAATGCGTAATTACCAATTAACAGGAAGATAAAATATCAGTATAGTAGTCGTATCTTGGAGAATTTGTTAACAGTCAATTAAATAGTAAGTTAGTGCCAAGCTGACATTGGTCAAGAAAGTTTACATTTGAGTATGATTTTATGGTACTCCCCTCTGCCAATAGAATGTAGCGAAGCCATAATGATCATAAAACTTTCAAAGTTTGTCTACCAAGATATTTAATTACTATATAAATGTATTGATGGCCAAAAGTTGACTGTTTCTACAAAAAAATGGTTAACTATCTTATGTAACTTACGGGAAGGGTTTCAGCTTTATTAACTCAACATATTTATGTTACCATGGTAAAAGCAGTAATTGCTGCTCTCCTGACAAGGAACTGTCCACCTCCTGAAGAGGAAGATTCCCTACATGTACCTGGCTGAGGCAGAAGTAGTACCCCAGGGGTGGAGGATCAGGATAGCCAGAAAGGCAGTTTGTGCAGAAAAATGCTTAAATTGCCCTAGTCTGAGTTTGGCACAAGCCAGTTCTATCACCCTGAACACCATCATCCATTTCTGTAAGCACTCTTATACTTGCCAACTCCATGCCATGGCAGCAGTAGCTCAGCCCTGGCTCTTGGACATCAAAATCCAATTTTGCCTAATCTGCTGAGAAGCCCTGAGTTATTCTGCAATTTAACATACATAAAATTGAATTATGGTGTCTGCTTCATGATTTATTTCAAACATCCTTGGAGCATTATGAAGATGACAGTAAAATAATTCAAGCTTTTAACCTCACAAATATACCTGCAGCTCTTATTAGCAATGACGTGGTCAAGGTGGCCAAGCTTGAAAAGGAGAATGAACCTATATAAAATGTGGTGCACGTAACACTGCTTGTATTTGTGAGTGCAGGTGGAATTTAACACTACAAGCACCACTTAATGCTTTGCAAATGGGAAGATAAATGGACGCTGCAGTGGAGGCAGAGGGAAATTTTACAGCACAGTAGTGCTTTTAAATGGCCACCTGTACTTTTTAAACTAGAAAATGCCTTTAAAGACAGTTTTACATAGCCAAAAGTAAAATGCTAATTGATATGTGGAAGCTGATTCTGGTACAATCCAGCAAATACATTTACTCAGTAGTAATGGTTTTTCAGGTCTTATATACATCTGTTTTTCTCCCCTGAGATGGCTAGAAAATGGTAAGGGAAAAATTAAGATGATCATTGAATTTTAATGGGATTTTTTAAAATTGTATTTTAGTTTTTAATAAAATGCATATAGTAAAAAAAGCAGCGTAAAACTTTGTGATCGGTTTTGTGGCTGCCCCACATCCCCAAGGGGATTCTGGTCATGGTAAGGTATGGATTGCATTAAAAATAAACCGACAGCTTGGTGATTTTTATCTATATTAATACCTATAAAAAATTGTAACTAATGCTTTTCAAAGTGTACAAATTTTAGGTCTTGTTAATGACATAAAATATATGTTTTTAATAAATATACACTCATGCACACATTTTTACATATGTAATTCTTTCTCATTCTCCTTATTCCATTAAATTCAAATGTCATCTTCAATTGCTGCATTTTGAATGCTTTGAATCATAGCACTCTGAATTTCTATTTTAAAAAAAAGTACAACAAACAACTGCACATATGATGGCACTTGTGGCTTTATCTCCATTAAATTAATAGCAGTGATTAAGACCTTCAATATCCTGCAATTTCAGTATCCACCTTAAGAGAGCTGTGGTCTGTCTTTTGGAGATATCCGGCCCTGTGCAGCAATGTTGTGTTGAAAAGCTGCAGTTAATTCCACATTATCAGCCCTTACATGTCAAACTTGGCACCGGAAAAATGAGAAAGACTTGAGCAGTGATCGCACGGGAAAATTTTGTCAAGGTGAAAAATGTTCAGAGTTCCTGGGCTGGGACAAAGGAAAAGCTCAGGAGCCCTGTGCAGCTCCCAACATTTATGTCACACCTAACCCTCACTGTAGGTACTCTTCAGGCCTCTGAATCTTAGAGATCAAATCAGCTTGCCTGCTTTCATGAGTGGCCCCAGAAATCCCACATTTCCTGGGCAAGCTTGAGCCTGTAAGTGCTCACTGCAATCTAAAATACATTGTCATTGCTTTGAGAGCTATGTTCAGCTGGATTCATAGGTTAAAGCTCCATGGCAGTTCTTAATAACAGAGAAGAATCTTTAATAAAGTAGGGGAAAATGGCCATCATCTAAAAATTTAGGGCCTTCTTAAAGCAGCATTCTGTGTGGGTATGCCTCAAGAATATATCAAACAAATGTTTCTGTGGCTGCATGAGCATCACCCTGCTAACATGCCTGTCTGTGTTATTTCTGCCCCTTTCTGTGATGCATGATTGTCATTTGCTGTGTTGCTACTATCAGCCAGAGCCGCCTCTCCTGACTCCCCTGTTGTGCCAGGACTATTATTTTCCCTATATTTTGTGTTTATTGGGAAGTGATCACGTATTCAAGCTGAAATTACGGGGTTCTTGGACTTCACCAATTAAGATGCATTGAAACCTCTTGTAAATGTGAAATGATATTGGGAAATGGTTATTTCTGTAATTTTGAAGACAAGTTTGTAAACTAATTTCTGGCATATTATGGCAAACAAATGTTGTGATCAGACTGCTTTCCCCGTATCTGCCAACATGTTTTATTTGGAAGAGGAATTGATGAGGCTTAGAGGACAATGGATTTTAAGAGTCCTGTGTAAAGCTCCTTATAATCACCTGTTGTAGCAGTTGATTTCACTGTTTGCTTGTCTGTTCCTGGTGATTAAGACTGATAACTGTTTATATGTTTTCAGAGAGAGTTCACAATAAAATCTGCTCCAGGTCTTGTAAAAAGAGTAATCCAATGTTAAGAATATACCAATAAAAGGGAATTATTAACTGTAGGCAATGATTGGTACAGCTGTATTTTTATCAGGTGCTAAAGTACATGCAGTGAAGAAAACTACTCAGCCTGTGCTACCGTGAAGTACCATGAGAGCAGGGCCACCTCTCAGATCACTTGCTGCACAGAGCAAATGGAAAAGCAGTCGGAGCTGTTCCCACCCAGCCATTGCTGGCAGGGTTGGCTTTAGAGAGAGGAGGGGATTGTCAGAACCTCAGAGAATCATGGAGTGGCTGAGGCTGGCAGGAATCTTTCCATCCATCTGGCCCAACCCCTGCCCCAGCAGGGACACCCAGACCAGGTACGCAGCGCCACGGCCAGGCGGCTTCTGGAGGTCCACAGCCTCCGGGCAGCTGTGCCAACGATCCATCACTGCATAGCACTGCAGTACTTCCTGGTGTTCAGATGGAACCTTCTGTGTTCCAGTTTGTGTCCATTATCTCTTGTCCTGGCACTGGGCAGGAAAGGAGCCTGGCTCTGTCCTCTTTGCACCCTCCGTTCAGGTGGTGCAGGAGATCCTCCTGTGCCTTCCCTTCTCCAGGCTGAACTGGCCCAGTTCTCTCGGCCTTCCTCACAAGAGAGGTGCTCCAGTCCCTTCATCATCTTCATGGACCTTCATGGACTCTGTCCATGTCTCTCCTGTACTGGAGAGCCCAGAACTAAACACAACACTCCAGGTGTGGCCTCACCAGCGCTGAGTGGATGGGAAACATCACATCCTCAGTCTGCTGGCAGTACTTTGTCTAATGCAGCAAGGGCACACTGCTGGCTCATGTTCAACTTGGTGTCCACCAGTACCTGCAGGTCCTTTTCTGCAGAACTGCTTTCCAGCTGGGTGCCCCCAGCATGTCCTGGTGCTGGAGTTGTTCCTCCGCAAGAGCAAGACTTTGCGCTTCTCCTTGCTGAACTTCACAAGGTTCTGTCAGTCCACCCCTCCTGCCTGCTGAGGTCCCTCTGGATGGCAGCACAACTTGGGCATGTCAGACAGTCCTACAAGTTCTGTGCCATCTGCAAACTTACACATGAGGCAAAGCATTACACCTTTGCACAGACATAAGGTCACTCACATAGCTTGTGCCACAACAGAAAAAAAGTTTACTGACATTGTAATGTAACGCTACATTGTAAAGACTGAAAAATTCAAGGATAGATTGAAGCGAAAATTACCAAAGGCACTTCTTCGTACATAAATATCACCTTGCAAGAGTCTGAGTTGGTCCTACATTAAGTTCAGTCCAATTGTCCTTGCTACAAAATCACCAGGAAGAAATAGTGCAGGCTCTGACATGAAATCCTTACTCCTTGAGACAGAGCTGTTCCTCAGTTCTGCTCAGCCAGATTTTATTACTGAACAAAATCCATTATTCCAGGGTGCCCGTGTCAATCCAGGCACCTTATTTTGTAAAGTTATTAAAAGAGAAGGAGAAAGAATAATGTTGTTTTTTTTTTTTTTAACAAAATGTGTTCACATTTTATTAATTTACCTACTGATTGCTTTTAATAATTTTGATGAACTGCTAGACTCCTCTGATATGAACACTGAGTTTTGCTTGTAAAAAGAAACGATGATCTTTAACTTAAAAATATAACTTTAAGATGTTATAGCCCACAAAGTATGATTTCTAAAAGACATTTGTCAAGAGAATCAACATATGGTAATCCTGCCCCCATTAGGAAAGATAATGCAATTATTAACATCTTGGGCAGACTATCACCGAGGCATTTTTCTTCATAAACCCAACCCTGAGCTGTTGAATGCCTGCAGGAAACAAACGTCAGGAGAAATCAAGGCAGTTGGCATTGGATCTCATTGTGGGAAGGTAAAGACATTTTGCAGGTGTTTGAGAATGATTTTTTTCCTAATCATATCAAATTAAGTAGCTGAATGTTGAAAGATCTCGTGTTTTGGGAACATATGGTCTGAGCACTTTAGTTGTGTTCTACTTTATTTAAATAAAACTGTTTAAATAATTACTTGACAATGCTACTTTGCCAGCATTACTGGAAATAATGAACCTTTTAAAGTAGCAGTTTATGAATAAAGTCCTTTTTTTTTGCTTTTGTAACACTCTGAGATTTGTTATATGCCTGTTTCTGGACAAAAAAATTGACACAAATACATTGTGACATTAGAGTCATACTCCAGTCACATGGCATCATAGTCACCTTGACATCCTCTGACATGCTGAAAAGATGAGGTAATTATCAGAAGACTGAATCAATAAATACTGACAGCAATAGCTGTTAAGATGAAGAATACAAGTGTTAATGAGATCTAGAGTAGAAAAAAAAAGTTGTTCTGCAAGTCTTAATTCTTAGAAAGATTAAGCTTAAATTTTTAATTTTGATGTGAATGGTGGATCTGTTGAAATATTCCATCTGCTTACTCAGCACATATAAAAAATCCATTATTTTCTCTTTAGAAATGAAACTTTACTAGATTGCATAATAAAGGTCTTGATTAAGACTCTTTCTTGTTAACTACTTGCTTAAATTTATCACTGAACATGTAATAAATGGTATCAGAGGGACTGGTGAACACACAGTAGTCATAATTCAGTCATTCAAGCAGCTCTGTCAAAATATTTGCTTACGGAGGGCAAAGATGTAATGAACTCTTTAAAAAATCTTCAGTCATAATTTGCCAGAGCCCAACCAAAATAAACTTGGATGTACTGCACAGAAGAAAGCTGCTTTAGCTGCAGTTTTCCCTGGGATTATAAAAGAGATGCATGCTAGTTTCTAATTGAAGTTTGGCTGAAGATTTAGCTTGAATATGAAATTCAGATTTGCACTGAAGAATGTATCAAATGTGTGATAATCTAAAGTACTTTTTGCTTAGCACGGTCTGAATAAACATTTATTTGCTCTGCTGAAATACTCTAACTGAGCAGTATACGCAAGATTCAAGAACTGTTACATTTTTCTATCCTGAATAAATATTTCTGGAAGACTTAATTATTACAACTTTACATTTTTAAAACCAGGAATTTTTAAGGTTTTCTTCTGTATTTTACCCATAGATGGATTTCCTCATCCAGTTCTGAGGATCCCGTTCATTCAATACTTTCTGTGTGGGGGATTTGGGTGACTGGCTGGAAGCTGAGGCATTCACACACAGATGTGCCTTAAAGTGCCCTGTTTTCCAGCGACTGACACTGACATGCAAAGTACTTCTGAAGGTCTAATTTTCTGACACTAGCTGCTATTCATTCAAAGGAATGTTGAAAGACATCTGTCATATTTAGTTATGACAGGGAGTTGTGGCAAACAGCTGAGTTGGTTCCCCCTAGCTCCCTTTCTGCTCTGGGGACAGAAACGGGCATTTTGGGGACAATGGTCATGTTACCCTGCTATGGCCATCTAGCCTAGACAGATGATTTGTCTCCAAGTCATTATTTCTTGCCACTGATTTCAGTAGGAACTGAGGTGAGTAGCTCAGCTGTGAACCTCAACACACTGGAAATTCAAAGTTAAGTGACAGGAATAAATAAATAAATAAATAAATAAATAAATAAATACAGGGAGCTTATAAACAGGAGGTGAACAGCTGTTTACATGGTTGGATAGTGATAGGACAAAGGGGAATGGTTTTAAACTAAGAGGAGGTTTAGGTTAGATATTAGGAGGAAGTTTTTCACTCAGAAGGTGGTGACACACTGGAACAGGTTGCCCAAGTAGGTTGTGGATGCCCAGTCCCTGCAGGCATTCAAGGCCAGGCTAGATGTGGCCTGGGCAGCCTGGTCTAGTGGTTGGCGACCCTGCACTCAGCCAGGGGGGCTGAAATGAGATGATCATTGTGGTCCTTTTCAACCCAGGCTATTCTATGATTCTATGAATCTCCTGTGTTGTAGTGAGCGCCAGAAAACCCCAAATTTGTGCCGCAGTTGCTTCTTTACTTGACGGAATGATGTAAGACTATAAAACATATAAAGCACTGGAAATGCAGATGCTGCAAGGACAACTGTACAACTTGGTATCGGTAATATTATTCATTATGTGAATTATATCATGTGCTTGGTAGGGCAAGCCCTTGTCCTTCAGGGCCAACAGAGTGGTGTGTTAGTGAACTAAAACATTTATAAGGTGCTACAACTGGTTATTTTCCTTACCTTTTCATATGACTGGGCTTTATGGCATCACCATTTGTCAGTAAAATAGGGAGATTTATTGTGCACTTATGAAAAATGACTTCAGGGTTCTTGGTAATAATTCCAGCATAGATTTAGTTAAGTGGAAAGTAATCACTGAAGTATGGATTTTTACACTCATGAAGGAAATCCAAAATTATGTCCTCTGAGAGAAACTATTTGCAAAAAATCAACTGATGTTTGTGTGAGTTCCTTATCTCTTCCTTTCTGCCCTTCTCTTTAGGAAGGTGGATACTGCTGAGTTACAAAATGTTACCTTAAAGAGATATAAAAACACCAGCTGGGCCAAGATGTACATTCACACATCTGCATGGTATGCTCTGTTATGATCAGTGGGAGCCCAGGGCCATTGATACCTGGCCACCTGCCAGAGGCACTCAGGGATCCCCAGTAGGTCTTGCATCATATCCGTCCTCTACCCAATCCACCATGCATTTCAGATGGTACTGGACATTGCTGTGTGTCAGTACAGCTGGTGAAGCACAGGGAATGAGAGTTCCCTAAGGCAAAGGGATGTCCCATACCCTGAGCTCCGTGGGCTGGGCCAGGCAGAGCTCCAG
Organism: Numida meleagris; assembly: GCF_002078875.1. NCBI lineage: Eukaryota > Metazoa > Chordata > Aves > Galliformes > Numididae > Numida > Numida meleagris. Next base: position 13,037,135 of record NC_034409.1, on the reverse strand, counting down.
CAGGGAGCCAGGCCCCACTTGTGCAGCACGTCTACAATGTCTCAGTCTGGACGGGTGTTTTTCACCTTCTGAGACTTTGGGCATTGTCTGTTTTGGCTAACAAAACACTTCATAGCTCTGCCTTAGAATCAGCTGAAGTGCAGCTTAAAGTGTAGCTTAAAAATTACAGAGAGGAACTTTTTTATTTAATAAGTAAATCAATTTATTAAGTGAAATTCTATTTAACATTATCCTAATGGTAAAGGATAAGAAAGGGAGGAAAGGTTCTTGTTAACACTGTCTGATTTTATGCTGGCTGTGGAATTTGTGCTATTGCAAACCCTCTGAAGTACTTTCTCAAAAGCTGGTGCAGAAGAGTCTCGCCAGGACGAGTGGCTTTTCATGTGCTGCGTTATTGACTCACATTTGATGGTTTCCCATGTGTATTTAAAGGCTGAATTCCAGACTCCAGTGAATGACTCCAAAAGCATTTAATTTTGAACTGAATTCATTTGCAATTTCCAATGGAGGCATCTGCTGATCAGTGATGAGAGGGCCAGGTTCTTGAGTCCTACCTATTGTAATCTATTTACAATTATGCTTTTGTCCTTATCCCATGTATTTCTTGATAGGTGAAATGAAATATAAATAGCTTCAAAGAAAACAATGCCTGTAATTTTAAAAATCCCACCCGTAGATCAAAATATGTTAAAACTTCATTCAACTAATGCTCACTTTCATGAATCACTGTCTAGTACAAACAAGACGTCGTGCTTCGTCTTTATCCTCATTGCCTATTTTAATTGACAAGAAATTCCTCCTTGCTTTACTAATAAAGGAACAAATTCAGTGTTATCTTTGTTTATCAGAAAATAAAACCTCTTAACAGTGATTATTTGTACCAGAAAAAGACCATGAACTCTGAAACTGATAAAAATGGGATGTCGTTAAGTGGATATTTTCAGGGCAAATAATTGTAGGCCTGGTTTTATGGACTCTTACAAACCATGTGAACAAAAGTGTGTTGTTTTACAAAAAAAATTAATAATAATTCTAGACATAGAAGGACTGCACTTCACAGTGAATCCTAGTCCATCTTACCTGCAGTTATTTCTTGATGTGTTTTTTTGAAATGCAGTTCTGTCATAGTTTTCGGAATGAGAAAGGGAGAAACTATCACTCTAATTAGAGTAGCCATGACATGCAAGGAAACAGAAACTGATAGCAGTGTACGAAGCTGCATGTAGTTTAAGAATCATTCTAATCAAGGGAAAATGGCTTACACTCTTCATAAGCAGATCTTGTAATTTTTGTGCCCTAAGGACAAACAATAGATCTGAAGCATTTCAGAAAGCCAATGCAATGAAATGACCTTTTTTAAAAAGCAGATTTTGGAAGGAAAAGAGCATATGCAGCTAGAGCACTGCTGTTAGAGTAGAGCACTGCTGTACCGTTTCACGTGCAACAAGAACAGTACCTGTGTCATTTAAACGAGACAGACAACATTAAATTGAAATGTTATTAATAAACGCTAACTTGCCTTTTTGTGGCTGAAGCAGTGCTTCCTACTCCTGTGAAGTACAATAGAAATAGAGAACATTTGTTTGATACTCAGATTTTTATTTTTGTCAGCATAATCTAAATGCTACATCTTTATATGTGGTCTTTGCTGTGAGTCCCTCTCACTGTGACATCTTCCATGGAATTTGAGCTTTACTTTGTGGACAATTGTTTTTTTTCATTACCTGAGCCCTGTGGTGCCCAGGAATCATCCCCAGGAGGGGATGTCACCTTTTGGCTCTGGTCCCCACAAAAACAATTCCGGAGCTTGAATGCCTGGATTTAAGCTTTGACTTAAAGCTGGCCAGTCTTTTTATCCCCAAATTCCTATTGCAAAATTGTTTCAATGCTTCATTTGCCTAGTGATTAGGAAGGTTGTAAGTTACAGTAAATGTATTCAAGTCCAGTTTCTACTCTTTGTTCTTATACAATGATTATCTTTGGCTTAAACAGCTTCTTTGCAACTCAGTTATATATAGTAATAGTCATCCTCTCTCTAAACAAGACAAGCTTATTCTGACTTCTCTTATGATATATTTTACATTCTTCTCATCATCCATGTAGTCCTTCTCTGCAGCTGCTCCAGCCTAAGTTAATATTTTGAACACAAGCATTCATAATTACGCACAACAATTGAAGTGGTGCCTTAGCAATGCTTTACCAGTATTGTACTGACACTTCCCCATCATTACTGGAAACAATTGAGTGGATACATTCTAGGGCAGAGTTTGCCTTTTTTCACATCAGCATCTCTTTGAAAAACTGTGATTGACTGATTTGCACTGAGCTTTCACCTCCGTGGTCGTTTCTATCTTACAGCTGAAAGTATTTTTGTCATTTTCTAAAGTGTATGATCTTGCACTTACTACAAGAGGCAAAGAATCCACACTGTATCCCCCCCTTTTTTTTTTCCAGTGGTTAATCATACTCCCTGCTTTAAAAGCTGCCTAATTTCTAATTTTAATGTGGCTTGTTAGAGCTCCCAGTAGCTGGTTCCTGTTATATCTTTTAGGCAATGTCTAAAAATCCTTTCTGAGTCACATTTTCCTTATGTTAGGATACCTATCTACTGAAATCAAATCAATTCTCAATTTTGAGAAATAAATTATAACCGATAGTCACTAAGTTTTTTATTGAAAGGAATCTTTTTCATGTCTAAGCAGACGGTATAAGGCTTATTAGCCTTTCACCAGGCTGTGGCAATTTTCAGCTTCCTTCTAAGGATATGAACCCCCATCACAAGTATTTTTGCACCTCTCAATTCCTCATTCCTACAGATTTGTGTGTATTCTCTTTTGTTCTGCTTTGCTTTTAAAGTAGACTCAGTTTACCAAAGAGTCACATTCTGTTTGACATATCTCACCTGACTAACCTGACTCAGGATTAATTCCCACTCACGTTTGTATAACTCAGAAAATGTTGCTGTTGGTGATTTCACATCTGCTTTCACATTACTGATGAAAATGCTGATGATTAGCAACACCCATGAAAGTGCTATTGAATGGTCATTCATAAGAGACAGCTGGTCTAAGTGATTCAAGTGCTTAATGCCATAAATGTATGGTTTGAAGTTACATTGGACTAATTTGAATATAAGAACGTTGTGTTTTTAAATAAGATGCCTCAGGAAACTCTAAAAGTGATTTTCTGATACTTGTCGGAGATTTTTCATGACCTCTCTTCGAACTTGTTTTTTCTGTCCTTAATATTCTTCTCTAAACAAGTGGATGGGTGTTGACAGTCAAAAGAAAAGGTTTCAGGATATTCTCAATAGAAAAGCACTGAAGCAGATTCTATCATTTTCCTGCTCTGCTAATTAACAATGGAGAAGTGTTATTATATGAAATTCAGGCAGTTCAAGAAGAATTCACTTGATTAATACATGCAGAAGAATGCCTCTTTTAGTCAAATACTGTTTTCCTCTGAGATCCCATTAAAATTTGATCAAAGTTTAATTACAACATAGCCCAGTTTTGTTTAAATGACACTGAAAACATCAAGGTCCTTCACATAATGGGTTTTTATGAAATAAGGGGAATTGGTAATTGTCATGAACCAACTGGAAGTCTGCAGATTTCATTTTCAGCCAAATGCTGCACAATATAGGGAAGAATGTTCTTTTGATGACGTCATATTACAATGAACATATTTTTTTCATTTATTTTTGGACATTTCATCTCCGAGTCTCTTTAGTACTTGATAGGTATGTACAGGAGCTTTAGGATTTTGTGAGCATACCTTTCTGAGGAGATCAATGACAGAGAGACCAATGATTTCATGAGTCCTGGTTTTGCTATGGAATTTATTGTTTGGTAATTTGTTGGGTCCACTTCTTCTCAAGAAGGAAGGTTAAGATCGCTCTGTTCTGCAGTTCTCTAGCAAAAGCTAATTGGAGATCTAAAGGAAATAGCTCGAAGGGATGTATTGTAGAGCAAATCCAAATGGGGATATTCTAGGTCTACAAGATGTGTGGAAGCAAGGAGAGTGGGAAGAAGGCAATGATGGAAAGGCTGGGAATTGGAGATTTGCCAAAGCAAAGAGAATGAAGACTTGGAGATCAGAATAGAACCAAGAGAGATGGGACTGTACAAATCAAAGTGCATCTTCTTCTTCCTTGTGAAAAATTAATCCAGGAATGCAAATGTAGGTTTCTGGAGAGTTAAATCAAATAGCTTGTACAAAATAGAAGGAAGCTTGTAAATCAGCCTTCAGTGGTCAATATGAGACCTCCAGGAATGTACTGCAATATGTGACTTAACTGTATTTGTAGTGGTCCTTTAGGAATGAGTGAAGAATGGATGTTCTTTCTTCGAAAATTTATAGGGAAAAAAAAAAGGTAACCACATCATAGCTCAGTAAAGCTCTATGGAGAAAACATAAACCTCAAAACAGGAGTTCTGTTGTACCTGCTCAGATCATTGGACCAATGAAAGGCATTGTTTCAGAAAATCTCAGCTGGGCAGAAGTTTCAAAAACTGTAAAATAAGGTTTTCTGCAAGATTTCTGCAATATTTTGCAGAAATTCTGCAATTTCTGGATTTTAATACATATTTTATAAACAAAAAATGGTATTGGTATAACACAGAAATTCAAGGAAGAATATAATGATTGAACTTATATAACTCATATCTTCTAGTAGAGATCCAATTCCAAAAGCATAAAAATACTCTTTCTTTTCCCCTAAGAATCATAGAGTCATGGAATGGCTTGGGTTGGAAGGGACCCCAAAGATTATCACCAACCCCCCTGCCACAGACAGGGCCATCAACCTCCAGATCTGGTACTAGACCAGGCTACCCAGGGCCTGATCCAACCTGGTCTTGAACACCTCCAGGGGCAGAGCAACTACAGCCTCTCTGGGCAGCCTGTTCCAGCACCTCACCACTCTTTCTGTAAAGAACTTCCCCCTCACATCCAAAGAAGACCTATGCTGATAAGAAGCGCAATTATATGTACAATTATACTTGTAGAGATGTAGTTAACAATTAGTCTTTTTTTTTTGTCCAGCTGAGGCATTTCAGCTACAACTCTGAGTAGAACCAAGCAACTCAATGATCTTATACTTTTTCTATACAATGCATCATATTAAAACGATCCTCTTCACCAAGAGAGAATTGCTCATTTCACGTGGTATTTGTGGGTAATGTTGGAGATTATCTTCAACTTTTCTTTACTAATACAGCATCTTTCATAAATTGTTAGTGAAAAAATAAAAGTGGGAAAAGTATGATTTTCATTTTATGATTGGGACAAGAAAGCTTTGATGCTTCAGTCTTCACTGAATTGTTAGGTTTGTTTTGATGCAGATTTCTAGGAAAAGTACAGTAAGCTGTTTCCGTCTTTGTGATTTCAGCTGATTTCATTCATACATACTATTGATCATGCAGTTTCCACCACTAGACACTGGTGGAATCACTACTTGCCAGTGGCAAACCATGACTCTGCTGGTTTCTATAGTTGTAGACCCACCACTTTTACTTACCCATCTCACTTTAGGATGATCCCGCAGCCAGATGACATTTAATTGCAAGAGGTGCAGTCCTTCCCTGATATCAGTTACCTTCATGGTCTCAAAGAATCTGGAGAAGCACCAAAAGAAAATTGCCTTACCTGCCACTGCTATTCAGATATTTACCATGATCTGGCTTCACTTCAGCCCTCTCTGTTTTTTAGCTGTCCCTAACAGTATGATTGTGCTAAAACTGTCTGCCCAAGTTACACACCTCTGAAAATTTCCATTTTCCCACAGTGCATAGAAGTAGTTATAAAAAAATTAAAATCTCTGAATGCCACACCTGCTGTGGATATATGGATCTGGAAATTTGATCTGGTTCATGGACAAGTGCGTTTTTTGATAGCGAGTGCCAAAAAAGGTGCTTGCTGACCAGAAAAAGAATTCTTTCCTTTTCTTCTTAATAGTACTTTAGTACTAGCTGAAGGGAATCACAGTCTGCTTTTGCAACATATATTAGGGTTTTTTTTGTGTTCTGTATTCCTGTTATCAGGGCATGCTTAAAATTTTTGTGTAACTGAATGAGACACAAGCTATAGATAGCCTTCTGTGAAGCCCATTACAGGCAGCTATCTCTCTGCATTGTTTATAAAAGGAGTGTAATCATCTATTGTGTGAGGACTGCCTCATTACGCATTTAGCTTTAAGTGGTCTGAATCATACCCATGGAAGTTATCAGCGGCTAACTCAGCTAACTGTGTTTACTCAGCTTTTGTAGGAGTTTCGTAACTTTATATGTTCTTATCAGTAGCTGGCCTAAGTAGGTGAAAGCTAATTTGGAAATGTCCATGTGAGCCTAATTATCCACAGGAGTGATTTCAGCATAGCCAGATATGGTGGTAAGGTAGTTCAAGCAGAAGTAGCTGGTACCAATTAGACAGCTCTGGGCATAGCTCATACAGTGTAAGAAGGAACAAGAAAAACAGAAACATGCAAAAGTTGGAAGATAATATTACTTGGCTTTGATCTTTCCATTATTATTCTTACCTTATGACTACAAAATATATTTTGTGCTTAGATAATTTGCGAAGAGCTATCTGTATTCTGTGCTATGCTGCAGAGTACCAGCAGCCCCTGAGCTTTTGATGTATTCCATGTAAAACCTCCAACTCGAGTTGTGCACTGCTAGTAGTTCAAAATATTCACAAGAAAGATAGATGAAAAACTAATTCTGGAAATGATTTCTAAGTGAATTATAGTGATTCATTAAGATAAACTGCAAAATGAAGACTAGACAGTGCTACAAGCATGGATTGTATCAAATTCATTACAGACCCAATTAGGAATCACAAATGTTCTGTCTGAAAAATGTTACAAAATGAAGTCATTAGGAGATACGAACAGCTGTACATTACACTTAGAGTTAATATTTGGTGATCTTAAAAAAAAAGATGAACATACATCAGCCTTTATGGCAGAGAAAATCTCTGTTCTTGTAGAATATCGCGTATAAACAACAATATGCAAGTTGTGCTGGATTGTGCAAACCTACATGATTAATTTTCAATGGTCATTGCCAATGCAACCATTGGTACTTCCCTAGATTTGCTGATTTTCGAGTTTCTTACCAAATTAAAAAACTAAGGAACATGTTTTGTACTATGCTGAGATTTTTTTTTTTTTTTTAATAATTTTCATTTGACCCAAACAGTTATCTGAAGGATAACAAAAGTTATATTTCTGCCAGCTGAGAGAAAAGCAGCTGCATCACTTACTGAACTCACAGTCTGGGGGAGTATCTCCTCTCTAAACAAAGTCTCAGTGGCTAAAGTAGTCAACAAGGACATAGGAGATGGGAGTTTAAGTAAGTCAATTTTTTCTTCTGTCTGAGAACATCCAAATTTACATCTCCTACTGGTCTAGAAAGTACCCTAACCAATGGGGAAAGATACAGTATACCTCTAAATGGCAGAATTGCTCTACTGCTAATTAGTAATTAAAAACTAATTGGCAAGGGGAGTGTCAAGGGCTATGGAATACCCTCAGTGTGTGTGCACAGATGGGAGAAGAGAGAGTGGCCAGCTCATGGGGCATCCTGCTTGGACTTGGAGCATCTCATTGGTGTTGGCCACTGCTAGGTACTCAATTTGGTTACCCAGCTGCCACTGCTGGAAGGGCACCTCCTTGGGATGTGGGACATGGGGGCATTCCTGGCTCCTCCCAGTCTTTGCATGCCTGTAGACACTGAGCAGCTTCTCAGGGAGCCACCACTGTGCTTCCTTCAGCTCACTCCAAAACGGTTTTGTCTCCATTTGGGTTGACCCATACGAAATTAGGCTTCAGTCTTTCCAAGCAGCACCGTTTATTCAACATAGTGTCCTTTTTCAACATTGTTCTGGTCACTGTGTTCAAGTAGTGCTGAAATACTCTGTGAGTAGTCATTTCATTTTTCCAGACCAAAATATCTGGCATGTTTGGCCTGTGTTGGTACATCAGCTGAAAACTCCCTAATCTTTTCAGATTTGACAAACTTATTATTTACCAAAAACATCCTTTTGGTGCCAGAAGCTCTAACTCTGCTGATAAATTCATAGATGCTTTCCACCAGCCCTGTGCACCACAAGGATGTCCAGAACAGAGAATGCTTACATGTGAAGAAGGGTTAATATTTGTGAAAGCTGAAAATACACCGTGAGACCACATCAGACCTGCAGAGTATCTGGAAATCCTGCCAAGAAAACAAATCAGTTGTTGTACATGGCAGGGCTGATTAATGGAAATTATAAAACCCGCTCATTTTCTGAATTATTAATCTGCCCTAACAGGAAAATAATGTAGTTGAGACCTAGAGAGTGAGAGTTAATTTTGTCCCTTTGCCCCCACACTTTTCTGATGATTTCATTATCTGCAAAACAACAATAAAGAGGGGAACTTCCTTGTAGAGCTGTAGCTGTTTGGGCTATTTTTCTTGCTAATGGCAGATTTGCAGCACACAAAGCAGCGCCATGACTTTATCTTCATACTTTTATCCTTCTCCTTATATGTTAATGGAACTGCTGCTCCCTTGTGTAACCCTCTGGTGTGTTGCTTTGACTTACTGTACTTTTTAAACCTTTTCCAAAAGTGCTATAAAACCTTGGAGCATTTATCCCACTATGGTCCCAGTTGGGTTTACTTGCTCAAAGAGGCAGGCTTCCAGCTCAGCATTCATTCATGGAACTGAATTACATTTTACGTTTGAATGTGAGTGTCCGATTTGTAGACTCGTATCACTGGGAGTACCCAGGGTCCTCTAGTCTCACTGACCCCTGCATGTCACAGCCCACTTGTTTTTTCCTAATTCTGTCCCAGATCTTTAAATGCAATCCAGACCTCTTAGAGGTGATCACTTGCTTAGTTTTGTCCTTATAATCCCACAGCACTACCTGCAATTTTCTTCTTGCCAACAAAGCCATAGGAGTGGTGTGGAGGATGTATAGCCCCTATACTCTCTTTCTAAAGCACATAATTTTTGCGTGCAGCGTGGCATTAGTTGCTACCACATGAAAACTGACCAGTCTCTAGATGTGAATATATAATTACTGGTTTAAAATTTCTTTCCATAAGTTCTTTAAAAATATCTCTTGTCTTCCATAAAGTGTAGGCCCAGCTGATAGCTGTACCTACAAGCATGCTGCCTGATCAGGACCGAGGTAACCCACAGTTTCAGAGAGATCTTTAGGGCCATGAAGATGATGAGAGGGCTGCAGCACGTCCCCTGTGAAGAAAGGTTGAGGGAGTTGGTCTCGTTCAGCCTGGAGAAGAGAAGACTCCAGGAAGACCTCACCATGGCCTTTCAGTACTTAAAGGGAGCTTACAAACAGGAGAGAGACTGAACTTTTACATGATCGAATAGTGATAGGACAAGGGGGAATGGCTTTAAACTAAAAAAACGGGGAGATTTAGGATAGATGTTAGGAGGAAATTCATTACTCAGAGGGTGATGAGGCCCTAGCAACAGCTGCCCAGAGGAGTTGTGGATGCCCTATCCCTGAAGACATTCAAAGCCAAGTTGGATGGGATCCTGGGCAATCTGATCTGGTGAATGGCAGCCCTGCCCACAGCAGATGGTTAGAACTGGACTTTAAGGTCCCTTCCAACCTAAGCTATTCCATGATTCTATGGTTCTATGATTCTATGATTCTATGATTCTATGATTCTATGATCTTTGGCTGGTGAAAAGGATATTTGAGCCACAAAACTGTGGCACAGGATGTGCACAGGACCACCACCCCTCACTGTCTGTGCTGGGATACCATTGGGTCCTGCACAGTATTTTAAGATCCTTGCTTGAGTGTGAAATGACTGCAAAAGTTCAGCCTTTAAGGTTTGGTAGTAAAGTGGTCTTTTGAGGAACAGACTTCAAGAACAGCAGCTTTTTTTCCCCCAAAATTACTGTTTACATTGAGTGACAGTTTACAAGAGGGTTTCTGGACCGTGGTAACCTTTATTTGCTATGTTTGTATCTGATCTGGAAGTGCTCTTGCCTATTTGTGATTGATAGTATTGTGTCTAGAAGGAGCAATTTCCAGGCACAGGAGTGAAATGCAGAATTACTTTCTTCTCTGTTTTCTCTCTAGTCTTAACTGACAGTATGTGTTGTCAGATAGAAATAAAAGGTACATAGGTACATAGGCATAGAGGTACAATCTTCTGTCTGTGGCATGTATGTCTTAATATATACCATTTGGCTGAGGGGCACTGCACCAGATTTGTTCTCCCTGGTGATTTTTTTCTCACTCAAGTTAGAAGTAGTAATATGGAAATGAATGAGTAAAATAAATTTTTAACCCTCTGGCCTTGCTGGCTGTAATTATTCTTGCTTGATTTTGTGTACAAGATTTTGTGTTTAAGTTTTTTTTTTTTTCCTGATGGTTTGGCTGCTGTTCACATTTGTTAGCTTGTAGCATGTATTCTGAGGAGTTTTCTTCTTGATGTGCAACATCCTGCTGGCCCCATGGAAATTCAGGCTGCTGGGCTTGCTGCTCTTTCCTTTATTAACTGCTCAGTGCAATACTCAGCATTACAGTGCCCTGTTGGTTAGTGGGGGAGATGCAGCATAAAGTGACAAAGGGTGGAATCACAGCAGTTTTAAGACAGAGCAGTAGGAAAAGTAAACTACTGCCCATTTCACAAGGGAAAGGGAACAATAATTGCCACATTTTGCAGTAATCCAGTTTCAGTTTTCTGTTTTGTCCTGTAATCAACATAGAAAAAGATGTTAAAGATGCATAAAGAACCTAAACAACTATTTGGGTGTTCTTAGACTGATCTTTTCTTTATTTCTAAAAATACCACAGAAGTCTGAAAACTGTAGCTGATACTTCTAGTGGTGAAAGAAAGTGGGAGAAGAAGGTGGGGGTTGGCCTCTTCTCTAGGTAACAGTGATGGGATGAGAGGTGATGGCCTTAAGTTGTGCTAGGAGAGGTTCAGGTTGAATAACTGGAAAAATTTCTTCTCAGAAAGTGGCAAGGCACTGGCACAGGCTGCCCAGGGAGGTGGTGGAGTCACCATCTCTGGAGGTGTTCTAGAAATGTGGAGATGTGTAACTGAGGGACATGGGTTAGTGGGCATGGTGGGATGGATTGATGGTTGGACTGGATGATTTAGTGGTCTTTTCTATCCTTAATGATTCTATGATTCTATGATAAGTATCTAACAAGAAAGCACTTCGACTTTCAACCTTCTGCCTTAGAGAGCAGCTGTGTGTCAACATTTCTGCTCCTGTCAAAAGATGTTCCCCCCATGCACTGGCCTGGTAGCAGTGAGGTGACACTGCTCAGCCAGGAGGGCTGCAGACTGCAGAAATGCATGTGCTCTGGTACAGTCTGATGTTTTCGATTTCTATTCCCAAGCATCCCCAGCATGGAGGGGACACCTTGCTTGCTGCTCAAAGCTGTGGCTCTAATAGATTTGTCATTATATAGAGGTGAACCCAGCAGGTTTTGGCTAGTGTCAGAATGTTTTTGGAGTGTGCACTCAGTGGGCAGAACTGTACTTCCATCCGTGGTTAATGTGATCTGGGCATTGATAGTGGTAGCTTTTAGCCAGTGGTGCTGAATCTCAGCATAATTTCAAAGAAAGAACTCCTGGAGATTGGCAATTTTCACTGAATTCATTCACACAACCCACAAAACCATCTCTTGTGTCATTGCTGAACTACTCAGTGAAGTGCATTTGTTGACTCATTTGGCTCCCAGCAAGTCCTGCTCTTCACAGAGTGCTGCAGACACTATGGCTGGTATTTACACACTGTAGATACTGTAGTGGCTGTTGGTTTTTATGCATAACAAGATAAAACCATATTATTCTGTGGTTGTAGCCAGCTCTTCCCATGTGGATGTGTAGCTCCAGCACACAGTCCTTGCTGAGCTGCAAGCCCAGAGGGAGTCATAGAATCATGGAATGGTTTGGGTTGGGAAGGGCCTTAAAGCCTACTAAGTCTCAACCCCCTGCCATGGGCTGGCTGCCCCCCACCAGCTCAGGCTGCACAGGGCCCCATCCAACACAGCCTTGAGTGCCTTCAGGGATGGGGCACCCACAGCTTCTCTGGGCAGCTGTGCCAGGGCCTCACTGCCCTCTGAGTAAAGAATTTCCTCCTAACATCTTACCTAAATCTCCTATCTTTTAGTTTAAAATTGTTTATGGAGATGGGGAACCTGGAGAGTCTCTCACTGGTGAGGGACATATCGGGGTTCCTGTGCACAATTCATACTTACAGGTTCACTTTCAGATATCTGGATAAGGAATTGTGGAATAGAAGAAAACAATTTGCATAATAGCATCACTGCAAAGCAAGAAATGGTGTCTGCAAATGATAAATTCTCCATCTGGAGAACAATTTCCATGGAGGTCCCTGTGGGTTCATTATGAAGGCATCCTTATTGATTGGTTTGACTGATATAATTTGCTTTGGAGGAAACTATCAATTTTAAACATCAGAGTTCACTGCTTATGTCAATAACAGAGATAGAAAGTATAATTAGGGACAGTGCAAAGAAGATACAGACACTGAGTGCACCCTTCAGTGACTGAGACAGTGACGGTAATGTGGGCACATGCAGAAGATGTCTACAGGCAAAGGATCAAAAAGGAGGAAATGCATTACAAGGCAAACTGCTGCTAGCAACTATTAAATTCATTAAAAATAAATTAAAAAGAGTCTTAGGGTTTTGTAGCTAAAACCTTGAAGCCATTATCCCAATTAGTCACACTAGGCTATGGAAAAACAACCAGGACATCGGGATGTGTCACCATCAACAGTACAGCCAGAGATTGGGTGTTGTCCTATGGAAATCACTTGGCCTAGCACAGCGGGACTCCGATGTGAAGATTTTTTTTCTGGAAGATAATGCTTTGTTAAGGATTACTGCATTGTAGACATAACCAGAATTTATGCATGTTATAAATGAATGTTGGGCGGTTACATTGGTATTGAGGTGTGTAGCTGTCATCTTGCTGTTGCACAGCGATGTTCCATTGGATGTTACCTTGGCCATGAAGTGGGAAGGTCTGGTCAGTGTGGGGCTCTTTGTAAGAAGGTCAGGGTGGTTCTATCAGTTTGCAGTTTCATTACTACTAGGGCAAATTTAGAGCATTTTCAGTATCTCCAGTGCTGCCTTCATGAATTGTCACACAGCCCTGGGAATGAGCCTGGTGGGAGCAATGTATGACACTTCAGCACAGTGGTCCCTTGTCACATCAGTCACTGACACAAACCCAATCCAGCACTGTGTCCGATGGCTCCTGGGACATGTACTGAGGTTTGTGGAGTGGAAAGATTCAGAGCAATGCAGTAGTTGTGGGAAGTTGTACAGGAGTTGCCTGTATGGATGGGACACTCACCAACCAAACACAAAAAGAGATGAAAAAAAGAGCAGGTGCAAAGCAGGGACAGCTGCTCTTCTGCAAGAGGGTAAGCTGGAATGCACTGCTAAAATAGACCTTTGAAAAGCTAGTACGGGATGAAGGTATCAGCCTAACAGTTTCTATAAAGAAAAATACAAAAGTTACTATTATAAAACGTGCTAGAGCTGTTAGTGAACATTTAAAATAGATTTTGGCTCAAGCCTTTGAGAAGAGGTTTTTCTTCTATATTTCAGCAACACAGAAGCTTATTAGCATTTTCTATTTATACTACTGCTGGTCCCTGTTTACTGTTACTAAATCTACTTGCCTTGGAGCACTTAGTCCCGTGTTGGTCTCTGTGGAACACTTGGGCTTCAGCTGTAAATTGCCCTCTTCCCCCCCTCTAACACCACCCAGACCCACCCAGAGGCTGCACCTCCACCCTTGCTTTCTCGCAGCCCATTGCTACACAAGGGACTCATTCAGCCTCCTGGGGAATTATGCAAATGAAAGGGGATATTCTCCTCCCCATGCACCAGAATTTCCATATGTGTAACCTCAGTTAGGTTTAATGAGACTGGCGCTCATAAATCCCAGAGATGAAATTATACCCTTAAGTGGCTTCTAACAAAAGGCTGCTCAAAAGTTTTGATTAACAATCTCTTAAAAATAGAACATTAAAAGAAAGATTAAGCAAAAAAAAAAATCTCCCTTTCAGAGCAAATTTTGTAAATCTGTATATTAGAGGCTAATTCCTGCAAACTTGCATGATAAGTGAAGTGCTCCCTTTGAGAAGTACTCAAAAAACATGAACATAAAGCACTATGCTTGCTGGCATCTAAATCATCCTGACCTGGATCCCAAATTGTGAAAGTAATTCAAATGTGAACTTGCAGAAAATTGTTGTTTTCAGGACTACAAAGAAAATACATTCAAAATTTTGTAAAATAAATACTTCCATCCCCAGTTGCTCAGCACAGCAGAGCCCCAGGGGGGTCAGTTCACTGCATTCAGGCTCCACTTGGCTCCTGACCACAAAAGGAGTTTAGGATTTTATTGACAGCCTTTATAAAGTTGTGATATGGTTATTCATTCTTTTTCTACTTTGTGGATGGTATTTTCCCCAGCATTGCATAGGATGAAACAATCCATTATTTAATGATGAAGCAGTAATAATAATAGTTAAATACGTGCATGACTTCAAGAAAGATGAAGGCAATATATTACTGGTGGAAGACCATAGCTCATGATCTTTTCTTTCTTTGTGCTCTTTAATAATTTATCAAATCACCCTGACCCTTAACTGATCACAGGGGCCACCAAGTGCTTTAGCAGTCTGTTGCTATCAAACAAGATGTGTTTTTCCTGTGAAGCAGAATGAAATCAATCAAAAAAAATCAATCGGCAACTTCATCTTTTAGCTCGGTGAGCACAGCTCACTTAGGGCCAGATTCTGCACCATTACTCACTTTCAAGGGACTTGTGTGGGTAGTTCAGCTGCATACAGAAGGCTGCTTGCCTTCTGTACGGGTCACAGAATGAGCTCATAATTGCGTATGTGTATTCATCTTTTAGAAACAACGGGATAGTTGCCAACTCCAGGTAATTCTTTACTCCCAGTCATCCTTTTAAGTGCAAACTGCTGATGGTTTTCTTAAACACATGCATATAAGTACATATATATATATTTGATTTTCTTCCTACCTATTCTTCTACACAGAGCTTTAGAACTTACTTCAGAATCCTGAAAGGGTTTCAGAATAGTTTAAAGACATCGCTGAAATATTCTTCCAGCAACTAAAAATAACCCATTGCTTCGCTTGCTAGAGCATTTGGGGAAAACACATATTTTGTTTTTATGTGTGTTTTGCAGGTAAGGATCAGAAAGGTCCTTTAAACATCCAAACAGACATTAGGAGAAAGGGAGGTGCCTGGCTCTGGAAACATAGTCTGAAATCTGCAGCTCCGGCAGCTGTGAAGTGGACTCAGTGCCTGTATACATTCAGTACACAGATTCTAGCCTAAAAATTTCCGTAGGGCCTGCACTTAGACGGCTGTGAATTCAGGTTTGACAGCTCGCTGCTCAGCTGCTGCACAGCCTCTTTTGCTCCCAAATGATGGGGAGAGGTGCGGGGCTCTCCCTTGACCTCCAGAAGGAGCCTGGTTCTGGAGGAGCCTGATTCTGAGGTGTCATAGAATCACAGAATGGCTTAGGTAGGAAGGGACCTTTAAGGTCTTTGAGCTCCAACCCCCCTGCCATGGGGAGGGTTGCCAGCCACTAGATCAGATTGCCCAGGGGTGTCCTAAGGACCTGTCCTGCAGGCACGGGTCCTTCCTTTGTATTATGAAATATCATTTGAAGATGTCTATTTTTATTATCTACAAATCAGGAATTATTACTTTCCCAAAGATCCTGGAGTGACTTGGCACTTAAAGCATTATTTTCTTGGTATTTCATAAATATTTTATGTTTGGCATTTTACTGTCACCCTTATGCATTACTTTGAAAATGGAAATGTGTAGCAGATAATCAATTTAGAGGGAGCAAAATCAAATTGTAGTCATTCATCTTACACCTGTATTTAACATTAACCCTCTCTGCTACCTCAGTTCTTACAACAAATAAGAAATAGCTGGCTACCTACCACTGGTTCAGTGCAGGAAATCCTGTTGAGACTTACCATGGATGTTAAGCTGAGGACTTTGACATGCAGATGAGATACTTGTGTAAATTATTAGTTTAGGAAACTGCTTTCTAAATAAGAAACCTTATGTAGTTACAACATGTAAGTCAGAATTATTATGAATACACATTTCTCAGATTTAGGAAGCAGAAAAGAATGTTAATTTTACTGCATTTGTCTGCACCATTGGATGCTTCCCAAGCCCTGCCAGAAGAAAAGACTGTCTTTTGTTTCCAGAGATACAACTGAGAGAACAGTTCCTATCCTCTTTCCCTCCTCTTTTGGGAAAGGCTCACACCAAGGTTAAAGTTGTCAAGAACTGAGGAACTGCCCTTGTGCTCGGATGTCTATTGGCCACTAAAACAGCGTCTCCATATCTTGTTCACCTTCCTGCATACCACCTTATGAAAGACGCATAATAATTCCCTGAATTAGCACCAACACTCTACTAGTGACTGATTACCAGAAGAACAATTTTTCACATGCAAAGATTGAAGCAATGAACTCGTCATCTGACTTCACATAAGATTCTCCATTCAAAAAGTTTTCTCCATGTCTGGATTCCTTGTATTTGATCTACCTCTTCACATAGAGGCTTTTTCATTCAGTGACTCTAAAGAGTGGGTTGAATAGTGCTAAGCATATTTTTGAAAATTTACACAATAAAAACAGCTGCTGAGTTAAACCTTGAGAGGGCACGTCTAGTTCCTCTCCCAGCAGTGTTGTTCACAGGTGCAAAACATGTCTGGGACTGGAATGAATTTACTGGGACTCCTAAAGACTCAGAAATTTTAGGGGAAGGAGTACCTGGAAAGTGCAGGTGCCTGGAACACCTCAGTATGATGAATGTACACCAGAAAAACAAGGGAAAAGGCTTTCCAAGAGATGCTAATGGTGTCTTTGCATGTAGCACGCTTCAGACCTGTGGATATATGACAGTAACAAGCCTTTGAACATTTCGGTATTAAGTGACCTGGCAACATTTGGTTATTTCCAAAAGGTTTTAGAGAGTTTTATACAGACAGATCTTAAAATGTTACCTTAAGATTATTACTTTTTTAAATACCAGACTTGAATGGATTTGGCAGCACTGGCCAACAAGACGTGGCGAGAGAGGTCCATAGGACAATGTGGATCTGAGCCAAATACCTTAACATAAGGCATGCTCTGAGGTACATGCAAGACACACATTTGTTCTGAGAGCTGCTATATAACCAGGGTTGTCTCAGTTTGTTTTTTTAATGGAAGAACCTTGTTTCACATTTGTCCTTAGATTTGTTTTGGGCCTTGCATTCAGCCTGGGAAGCAGCTTGCCTGGTTGGAGGGGGAATGAAGGAGAAGGGAAGTGCTGCTTTCCATAGCAGGGTGCTACAAGAAAGCTGATAGCCAGAAGAGGAAATAGCACCATTTTTCTTTTTTTTTTTCCTTTTTAAAATAAATTCTTGGTATCAATTGCATTGCTCTATCTTCTACATTTTTATGGTTTGTTGTTTTCATGTTCCCCTTTTCAGCATGAATCTTTTGGTTTTAAGTCTCAGTCAGTTAGATTAAGGTTTTTTAAGCATCTCTGTCTTTCTTTGAAGCATTAATACTTCATTTTCATGAAATGTTCTAACAACATTGAACTCCAAAGTGGAGTTGACATACCCAGTAGCAGTCCAACAGATAAGGAGTGGTAGTTTTTTACTGTAGAAATTACCATGATAAATTATTAATAAAATATAATGCTAAAATACTGATACAACGATAACACAGAATGCTGAGTATTCTCTCTGCAATTCATTGACTTTTTTGTCTTTAAAAATTCTGAATGAGGTTTTTTTCATTGTTTAGAATTTATTCTAGTCACTGCCTAGTTGTTCTTTTTATAAACTGTAAATCAAAGGGAAAAGAAATTCTCCACAGATGTTGTACGTGTTTGATGTATTAGACGCATTTTTGCAGTCTACTGCCTTGAAACCTAGGGAATTCATTAACTCACAAGATGCTGCCAAGGAAAACAGTCACATTTCCCAAGCTGGTGTGCCTGTTCCTGGCTGTGGGATGTGGGTAGGGCAGTCTTTGTCTTCTCTTGTATCTGGCTGGCTCTGGAGAAAGGGAGACTGCTTCAGACTGAAATGCTGTTCCTGTTTCTCTCCTCAAAATGTCAGTTATTTAATTAACCTGCCTTTAGCTTTTAAATGGAGCCTTTAGCTGGCTCCATTTCCCATTAAGCAGTCAGGGATGCTGCTATGTGTGAGCTGGCACTCTACATGGGTCCTGGAGAGCTAGTCCCACACTGCTAAGTCACTGAGTATCGCCAAAATTTCAGAGAGAGAAGTCCGAGACCCATAGCTTTGGGAAAGAAACAGAGTTGTCATCTTTCGCTCTTGGCAAAGCAAAACAGTGCCTAAATACCACCCATTCTGCAAGGCATGTCCCTGAGTGTATTTTTGGACACATCTGTCTCTGTATGTCTTTTCGGGATAAACTCCTGGGGACAAGACAAGCTGGTTTCTTTGACAATGCCTCCACCCCAATTAGTCAAGGAAGGCAAATAAAAGCTTAAAATATTAGTATAGGCTTACAAGAGATGGTCAAAGTCCATATGCACCTGCTATCTTGCAATAACCTAGGGTGAAACAGTAAAACTCCATCTGCCCGGGCTTCCCTACCACCACTCTCCAGAAATGAGGCTCCCACCCAGAGAATCTTGAGCCTTCTCTGTGGCCATCCCAACTCAATGGGAGTTGCCCATGACAGGCGCTTGGAACTAGATGATTATTAAGTCTCTTCCAACCCAAATCATTCCATGATTCCATGATTCTTTGATTCCATTTGTAGGGAATTCGAGCTGAGCTGTGTAACAGCCTGAATGATAGAATACCTCATGTATGCATCAGTAGTGAACTAACTGAAAAAGCCTGCATGTGAAGGCTGTGGTCATTTGTAAAAGGTTCAGCCATCGCTGCCATCACCCATCCCTCCTGTCACCCCTGGGACAGATTATTTATACTCACTGTGGCTTCATTTCTCCCCCTAAACTGAAACAGGTTTAGAATTTAATAGCCCCCCAAATAAACAATATATATAACCTGAGCTATGGCTCACACTAGCCCGAGTGGGATTTCAGATGTTGCATTTGATCTATAAAACACTCAGTGATTTCTTCACAAAGCCCCTCCCCACTGCTTTAGCAGCCTCTGGGGAGGCACAGGAGGAGTGGTGCATGCAGGTTCATCTGCCTCTGCAGTGAAGGGCTTCTGTGGGCAAACTCCTTCACTGTGGAAGGGTTTAAGAGTAGGGTTTTAAGAGCAAGGGTTTAAGAGGAACTGCTAGGTTTGCATTTCATAAGAACAGCCATCAAAAACTGTTGAGGATTCTGAGAGGCAAAGATAAGGCTTATTTATCTGTTGTTTGAACTACAGCAAGGAAATGTAAGAAATCACAGATTCATAGAATCATTAAGGTTGGAAAGACCACTAGGATCATCTAGTCCAACCACCAGCCCATGCCTCTGACTGCTCTAGAGCATGTCACTCAGTGCGACATCCACCCTTTTCTTGAACACCTCCAGGGATGGTGACTCCACCACCTCCCTGGGCAGCCTGCGCCAGTGCCTCACCACTCTTTCTGAGAAGAAATTGTTCCTCAAATTCAACCACCATAAACTTTCCGAGCAACACAACAGCTAACAGTCACCTTTTAGAGCATGGAGGTACCTGCTACCATTTGCTCTTCCTCTGATCCTATTAGTAATGTTTTAGCCCATGTAAGTATTCTCTGAGCTGAAGGTTCAATATTTGAAGTCACTGGGAAAAAGGCATTTCCTTCTAATAAGTGCATTCAAAATAATAGTTTCAGCATTTATTGTTTAATGTGCTGGGATTAAAGGTGTAGCAATCCATCAAGTAAGACTACCTGACTTTGTGTCTGGGGGTGTTAAACAAACAACCATGTTTGCACTGATTTGTAGGAAACTACAGAGGGGCTCTGAGGGGGAAGAAGTCTGATGTCATTATTGTTGTGGTTTTGGTGTTGTTGGGGGGGTGTTGTGGTTTTTTTTTTTTTTTTTTTTTTTTGTTAGTTTCGTTAAAAAAATACAGTTCTTTTATCTAATGATGAACTGGAGTGAATTCCAGAGAGGATGATTAACGGAAGACATTTACATTCATCCATATATTAAAGGCTGATTCAAAAAAAAATTCAAAGGAGTGTATACTGGTAAAGCTGTTGAAGGTTGCTGCTTTTATTTCAGATCAGAAGAGTTCATGAAACAAAAGCTCATCTGCTTTTTTCCAAGTAGATGTGCCTGTCTACTAAAAGATAACACCTTTCTCTATCAGCTTTATTTTGCTAATTAAAACACGAGATTTCTCCTTCAGATTTTATTTTCCTTTAGATCGATAATGTATGTAAATCAGTTAATGGAGTAACACTGATTTACAGCAGCTGCAGTCCAACTCCCTCCTTTAAAAATGCAAATAATTCCTCTGGTATTGGTCTCATGAAGAATAATGATAGCAAGTACACGGAGCCAAAGTCAGCCTTGGCTCAAGCAAAGGCCAGCTCCAATGTTTTCATTGGCATTAATTCTAATTGCTCTGTGGCATACTCTTGGCTTTTCGCATTGCATATTGCCATGATGAAACACATGGTAGATGTATTACTCTGTCTGTTAGCACCATGCAAAGAGCCATTAACATGTGTTACTGTTTATCTCCCCTGTGTCTTTCTTGTAGGAATTATGTCTGACCACCAGTTTGGAAATCAGTTCATGTGCAGTGTGGTCGCATCACACGTGAGCCATCTCCCAACCACCAATCTCAGTTTTGTTTGGATTGCTCCACCTGCAGGGACAGGCTGCGTGAACTTCATGTACGTATATACAGAGCATATATGGTTCCTATAGCTGGAGACTATAACCATTTTGGAGACAAAGAAATGATCTTAACCCATTTTCACTAGGACCTTATACTTGCACCAAGGAGTGGGTCCTGCAAAGAGTGGTCTTTCATAGGAAGTAAAACTGTGGAGTTCTTCCTGGTTGATGAGTTTCTGTGCATATTAGGACTTTCTATTTCAAAACATATAAGAAGGAGACAGTGTTCTATAATGTAGCACACCATCAGAAAAATAAGGCACAAGTGCATCAAGACTAGCATTTCAATAGAAAATGATTCCACTTAGTTATTAGTCATATCAGTGAACTTTTCAGTATACAGCACATTTGCACTGACCTATTTTTTTTTTACTCGTTGCATTTAATAAGAGTTAGAAACTCACAGGTTCTCATCATATTGTTCAGATTGTAAGCTTCAGCATAAAGCACAGTCAACAGTACTCGTATTCAAATATTAACAGTTACTGGTGAAAAACATTTTAACTTATGCTTATTTCTGCTAGTTTACAACCTCAGAAAAAAAGGTTACTCTCACCGATTTTTTTTGGTAATTTTTTTAAAGATCCAAGTTATCATATGATGATTTAGTACTTTATTGAGTACCCACAAACTACAGAGCTTAATATCAATTATTACAATACATATATTACTATATTTGAATTATTACTTACTTAATTAATTACTTAAATTATTTTCTAATTGCTTCTCTCCGAATTTTGGTAGATCAGATATGAGATTAAAAAATATATATAGAATTAAAAGTAGAAAATACTTCAACCTTGACCCATTCACAGACAAAAAGCCATGGTGCTCCCTAGTTAGAGAAGTTAATGGTCACAAAATTTCTGTGTGAGACCTTCTGTCCACTTTGGTGACTGCCCTGCTTGTCCCAACAAATCTTGCTCTCAGTGAGTATTCTTTCCTTTCTATTTGGGAAGCTGCAGGTAAGTGTCCCAGTGTAAGCAAGTTATTCTATTGTTTAATATATGGGAAAAAGTAAAAAGTGAGTTCCTTCCTTCTTTAAGGATAGGAGTTGCTGATAGTGATCATAGTGCCTGTTGATTGACTGATCTGTGTCTTTGATATTCCCCTTTCCTCCACAGCGCAATTTTTTGCCTGTTTTGTTACAGTAGGTTATTATCTGCAATGACAATACCAAGACATTTTTATCTTTAGCTCTCTTTTTCTTCTAAATGTCTAATGGTAAATTGGGAAACAAATAGTTGTGATGAGTGACAGACTTTTGAGAACGTATTTGTTTCCCATTAATTTCTACAATGTACCAGATAAGCTATTTACATTATTTAAGATTCCCATTCATTACTTGACACAAGTCAAATCTGAGGAAATTTTTGAGGAAATACCACCAGTTTTGTGTGAATTCTGTGTCAGAAAAGTTAGCCTCACAAAATAGTTGTACATGCCCTGAGGAAATCCGTCAGCTACATATTTAAGGTGGAAAATATTTGAATTTTATGTATCCTTGTAATTCTTGTTTAAATAGATAATTTATTGATCAAATTGTAGCAACTAAATTTGGTTCTTTTAGGTACATGAGAAAATGAGGTGAGCTGTCCATCTTTTCGTCATACGCTTGCTTACTTGCTTTCTTTCGTGTTACGCCTATATTTTTGTGCAAGTGCTTTTCTGTTTGAAGCTTATAGACAGCTCTGCAGTAATACAAATAGTGCTGTGGCTGCTGATTCACATGTAAGTGAACTTAAAAGGACATTTTTTGAGGTAGTAGGTGCATGCCTATCTTAAAATCAATGGAATGTTCATCACTGGCTTCAGTGGAAACAAGGTTAGGTTAGCACTGAACTCTTTTGGACATTATAGAATCATAGCATCATTTAAGTTGGAAGTGACTCTTAAAAGCTTGTCTAGTCCAACTCCCCTGCAATGGATAGCTAGATCAGGTGCTCAGAGCCCTGTCCAGCCTCACTTTGAATGTCTCCAGGGACAGGGCATCCACGCATCCCTGGGCAACCTGTTCCAGCACTTCATAACCCTTGTAAAAGAATCTTTTCCTTATATCCATTCTAAATCTTTCCTCTCTTTACCTCAGGACAGTTTCCCATTCCTACTAAATCCCTGGCTGTGGAAAACAAAGCTATTGCTTTGTGCTGTGCTAGCCTGCCTGCCTTGCACAGCTCTCTGACTTAAGGACTTCAGAGAACTGCCTCTGCCTTGTTCACTTCCACTCACTCCTCCACAGAAGATTAACTTAAAAAGACTTTTTAACACTTGACACCAACTACCTGTCTAGTAAATATAACATAAATAAAGGTATTCACAAAGGTACCTGGGTGATAATTTATGGGCTCTGCCAACAGTGTGACAGAGC
Organism: Numida meleagris; assembly: GCF_002078875.1. Taxonomy (NCBI): domain Eukaryota; kingdom Metazoa; phylum Chordata; class Aves; order Galliformes; family Numididae; genus Numida; species Numida meleagris. The sequence continues at coordinate 13,013,844 of NC_034409.1, read as the reverse complement.
TAAGAGCTTCCTATGCTGCTGCAAATATCTGTCATTCAGATCAGCTCATTAGTCTTTGACCTCTCTCAAGATGGATAATAAGGTCATTAATTAGTGCCAGCTCTGGCAGTGCAAGCTTTGCCATGCTGACACCTCTCCTTGGATACTTCCCAGGAGGAGCTGGACAAAGGTCACCAGGCAAATCTCCATGGGCAACTGCATGGCGGGCTTTTATGGACATGCTATTGACCTACTCCTGAAGGGGCATGGACACGTGGGCAGGAAAGATAAAATGCTCAGGGCTCAAGTTAGGGTTATTCGTACAAAAGTTAATGTCAGTGAGAGCATTCTAGCCTGTCTCTTCTAATGTAGATGGGTATCCTACACATCAAGGCTTGGTTTGGGGTGAGGAAAGTGTAGAGCTGGAATATTTTGCTATCTTCTTTTTTTCTGAATAGTATATTGAAGTGTAATTTCTCACTCATTCAGTCTTGGTTATTATTCCTATCTTACTTTTTTTTGAAACGTTCTCTCAGAAGCATATTTATTGCTAATGTGCCTAAATGAGAAGGCTTGGGAATGGAAATAACAAGGACACATTTAGTTGTTAAAGCAGATTTAACAGATTATATTGCTTAAGTTTTTGATAGTCTCAAGCAACTTGATAGAAACTGAAGGTGTACCCTTTGTCATACCAGTATGACAGAAAAACTTAATCCCTACAGGGAAGTCATAACCCTACAGACATCATTGGGAAAACTCCCATTCACTGCATCTATGTTTCTCAGTCAAAGGTGACCAGTGAAGACAGACTGAGGGAGCTGGGTTTGTTCAGCCTGCAGAAGAGAAGGCTCTGGGGAGACTTCACTGTGGACTTCCATTACTTAAAGGAAGCTTAGAAACACAAAAGAGTGTTTTTTTTTTTCATGGGTGGATAATGATAGGACAAGATGAAACTGTTTTAAACTAAAAGAGGGAAAATCAAGGTTAGATGTTAGGAGGAAATTCTTTACTTAGAAATCGGTGGGGCCCCATCCCTGGAGGCACTCAAGACTGGGTTGGATGGGGCCCTGGGAAGCCTGAGCTGGAGGGGGGCAGCCAGCAGGGCTTGGAGCCAGTGAGCTTTAAGGTCCCTTCCAACCTAAACCATTCTATGTTCAAACTGCTGCTTATTAGCCTTTTTTTTGGTCCAAATACCTTATTATGGCTGATGAATAAATATTTAGAAGCACTCTTCTATAAAATAATCTACTAAAGAGAAAAACAAAAAGCAAAGTCCCTCTGGTTTGTCTCAGTGTAATTCTTCACTGCAGATACTTCAAGATGAACTGAGGAAATACAAGCTAAAATGCAGCATTTGTTACAGAATAGTTTTCTTAGCAGTAAATTAGGACTCCTTCAAACAGCATTGAGCACCAAGAGCTCCTAAGCAGATTTCCATGGTCTGTAAGTACTGCTTACCTCCAAAAAAGAAAGCCCTCCTTTGTGCTAACAAGTTATTTCTCTGATTGTTGGAAATCTGTAGAACGTTATCTTCATGAGCCTTCAGCTAGGTCTTACTGTTTGCAGTTTCTCTAAGCTCATCCTAACCCAGTTAAACCCCAGCCTGCTGTGGGGATGGTAATGACAGGGTGATATGCAGTGTTGCATCTGAGGTTGTTAAGCCCATATGTTTATAGATGGCTTAACTGTCTAGTTTGTGGAAGTAATAAAGCTGACCCAAATTTCAAAAGCCTACTGTGTTTTGAGCATCAGCATGGTTTACTGCTGAAGTTCCAACTCCTGCTGGAATAGAGTAGATTGCTATAGAAATTACTTTGGAAAATAAGTATTTTTATAGCTTTTTTTGCTAGTCATCAAATGACGAGTGCAGAGGAGGGCGACCAAGATGATCAGAGGGCTGGAGCACCTATCCTATGAAGAAAGATTGATGGAACTGGGCTTGTTTAGTTTGGAGAAGAGAAGGCTCCGGGGAGACCTCATTGTGGCCTTCCAATACTTGAAGGGAGCGTATAAACAGGAGGGGGATCGATTGTTTGTGAGGGTGGATAGCGATAGAACAAGGGGGGATGGTTTTAAGGTGAGACAGGGGAGATTCAGGTTAGATATTAGGAGGAAGTTTTTCACACAGAGGGTGGTGACACACTGGAACAGGTTGCCCAGGGAGGTTGTGGATGCCTCGTCCCTGGAGGCATTCAAGGTCAGACTGGACGTGGCTCTGGGCAGCCTGGTCTAGTGGCTGGCGACCCTGCACTTGGCAGGGGGGTTGAGACTGGATTATCTTTGATGTCTTTTTCAACCCAAGCCATTCTATGATTCTATGATTCTATGATTCTATGATTCTGTGATTCTATGATTCTATGATATCTTATAATTCCAATTGTCTATACGTATATTCACTGCAACCTCTATTAGCAGTGAAAGTTTTTGAAATGTATTTATCAATTTGCAAGATTAAATTTGCATGATGTAGCTGTTTAGATATCTTTTATCTTTAAAACATAATTTTAAAGCTGCTGGCCAAAGCTGGACTGAACTGGACTTGTATACTAACACCTAATTAGCACAGTTGCAGTGTCTACCTATGCAGACAGGGTAGGAGAACTGAGGCATGGCACTGGCACATCACTTCTGGAACAAGAGTGTTGGTTCCTATCACAGCTCCTGGGCATAGTCTGGACCTCAGTGCTGAGGCAGATAGCTGAGCTATTGAAAGAAACTTGGAGGAAAGATTCAAGAAAGGAGATGTGTTTTTTTCTGTTTGTGTATGCCTTTTCCCACAGTCACCTGGTGAAACAACTCCTTTCTGGGAAATTTTAAGTACCCTGTTCCCGAACTTGTCTTTTTATGCCCATGTGTTCAAGCCTGTTTCTAGGAGCTGGCAACTGTGCCAGTGTGTGAACTTGAAATATCATGCTGCACAAACACTACAGAATGTAAAGACTGTGATTGAGAGGCTTGGTTACCTATTTAAAGCATTTACAGAAAACCCATGATAAGAATTATGGAAATATTGAATAAACATTTGAGAAGATTACATGGTCTTCTATAGCATTCCTCTTACTAGGGTGGGAAGGGGATATATTTTCTGAAGAAGTCACATTCTCCTGGTAAACCACTTTGCTAAACAATCATTTAAGACAGTGTTTACTGTTTTCTTTCACTTTTAAAGAAAGCCCACAACCCAGCCTCAAATGAAAGAAATGCAGAGGAATAACTTCAAAACCAAGTACATGATTATGTTTCCTCTATACTCAGCGGTAGTACATACAGGTATTAAAAATGTAAGGTAAACAGAAAACAGCAAGGATCAGAACTAAGGTCCCTTGTATTTATGTTATCACTCAACTTTTGAATATATGATCATATAGATTTTATTCCTTGCATTCTTCTGAGGAATCAGAATTGTTCAAATAAATAATTTTTTATAGCATCCTGTTTGTCACTATGATTTGAAACATTTGCAGTCAGTTAAAGAATGTGTTGTAATGCACATGGACACCATAATGTTTAGGTGGCCTTGGCTCTGGCGTTCTGTGAAGCACCAGCTCCCTATTTCAGTCTCTCCCTGCCATTTATTGCAAGGTAGGAGTGAAGCGTGGTATTTATTATCAGTCTTTTTGCTACTGGTGTATCAATAGCCCTGTCTGAGACAAGGGTTGCATGAGCACAAAGTAACAGTCCTTGTTTGCACTTAAGGTTGATATGACATGTATCCATATTGCTTATAATTTATGCTCTGTGGACAAAAAAAAAAAAACTCATTAATTGTTCCTTCACGATGTTTTCCACTTCCCTGGGTAGAGGCATTGTTGTAATGTCAATCAGCATTATGTGTAACATTCTGAAAATCACAAGCCAGTGTTTCATTCAGATCTTGGCTCTGCTCATGTCCTATTTTGATGTGGTGCCCAGATTACCTCCTTCATCTTCTGTGCTTGTTAATTCCCAGTGAAATCAAACACTGTGCATGGAATCACTGTGACTCTTCTGAGTATGACCCCAAGCAACACAGACACAGCTGATTGTGAAGAATTACAGTTTCCTTGGCTATTTTGTCTTACTTTTGTCTTTTGAATGTGGTGACAATGCAAACAGAGAAGACCAGTGAAGAATTCTGTGTATTTTCAGAAACATTTTTATGCTCTAGTGCAAAGTGTACTATGATTGGGGAATATTCAAAAGAGTTCAAAGCAAAGGAAGAAAACCATGAGAGACAACGCAAGCTGACTGCACCAATTTCAACTCCTCAAAGGGTTTTTCAGTTTCAGCTTCAGATGGGTACCTATGAGTGAACCAAGTATCTATACTTCCCTTAATAGTCAAGGTGTAATCCAGTTACGGAACAGCAGGCATGTAATGCCTGACATCCAGCTTTATTCTGTTTTCTTTAGAGGGACTTACCTGCAGGTCTAGAAGATCTCTCTAGCTCTAGTAGTTTCCTTTGGACACCCCAAATTATTCCAGGCATGCTCAGGAAGCTGAATCAAACCCTAGGTTTTCACTGACTGTAGTGGATCATTAGCTACCTAATTCCCATGTAGCCCTTTCTATAGACACCTAAAGGTTTTAGTCTGGATCTGTATCCCACCCAGACAAACTCAGCTGCCTAAACATAAGCACCGGCTACCACATCAAGAAAAATTAGTCCTTCATCCTCATCACCGTCAATAGTCAGTATCTTTGTCCATGACAAGAATTTATAGTGAATTCGCTGCTCAACAGTGGGAAAACTGCTGAAGTGTATGAGTAGAAAAGGCAACTTTGTAAAATTCAAACATCTTGCAATTTTTCTTATTGTCTGATACCATCGTAGAAGAGTGACAATCCTCCTAAATGCCCACTAAAATGAGAGGAATGTCCAGTGCTTAACATTTTCTCCAATCTTGCAGAGAACTGGCCATTTGCTATTTCAGACTCGTCATGCTGCAAAGATGCAGGAAAAGCAGAATCAGCGAAGCCAGGAAGAATGAGTACATGAACATATGCTAAAAAAGAAAAGCACATGATAATTCAATTGATAAGTTAGTTGGGCTCAATTCAAAAGATGAGGAAAAGCATAAAATGCAACTTTCAACACTGTATAGCATCAGAATAGAAAGTGCAAGATGGTACAGTATTTGAATTGGGATTTTTATTTGTTTGATACAAATTTAATATATCACATACTTGTAGTGTATGATAGCAGAAGGCAACTCAATATAGCCTTTGGCTACTCTGTTAAGAATTTGGCAGTGTTCCACATCAAACTCTGGCACATTCTTCATGAAAGAAAATGAAATTCATTTCTGCTGGTATTATCTAAATAATAAAACAATCACTGTAAGGATTACTTCCCTTCTTATAAATGTTCACTTGGCAATTCTAGAAGCAGAGATTAAATTTTACTTTCTTCCCTTTCTGCACAGTGTACCCATTATTTTGTGCATGAGACCATCAATTCACAATCTACAATACAGTTTATCAGTAATTGTGTTTAGAATTCTCTCTTGAATTTTGTTTTGTTCTCTCTGAAATTTAACCTCAAGGTTATTTTTCAGACCGTATTTTAGCTCAAGAACATAAATCTTTGTTTCATTCTAAGAGGTGCTTTTTCTTCCCTTTTTCCCAAGATGCTTTAATTTTGAAAACATGACTAGAATATAAAATGTATTACACACACTCCAACAGTTTTCTTCTACTAGTATGTTTTCCTCTGTAATATGAATTGAGTGAAACATCTTTTGACAGCCAATAATTGATTGATAACAAACCTTTTAAATTGAGATCTCAGAAGAAGTATGTTTAATGAAATCAGCATGAAATAGTTTTTGTGAATTCTTCTGGAAATGTTGGTTATGTGAAGAGTGAGCTATTAACATACACATAACCCTTCTGTAGGGATAAGTGAACAGTGTATAAAAGCCCTACTTCAGGCAAAGGCAGAGAACAATTGTATTAGATGTTTTGGGAAGCTAAATTTCAGTACTGCGGGTGAGTTCTTGCAACTGGACATTGCGTCTGCATGGAAGCCTTTGTGGCTCTGGAATGTCCCCCTGGTTGACTGAGAGTGTCTGATCATTTCAGTGCTGTCTCTTGACTGGATAATACAACACATGTCCAGTGCATGAATGAGTTTGAGTTAAGTGTATTGTCTGTATAATTCTTTGGAAAGAACTTGACTTCTTGCAAGGGGCTGTTACTAAATAACTTTGCAAGGAGCTCAATACTGCAAGATGCTGAGCGCTGGCCTTGATCCAGCAGAGCAATCAGGCATGTCTATGCTGTCATCAAAGGGACAGACAGAACTTTTTGTATTTTTTTTAAAGTCATGTCTTCAAATTACTCGTTTGAAATTAGGCTTTTTTGTGTACATAGCAGAAGACGTATAAAGATGCTCTGTCTGTATTCCTAGTCCACATGAGCCTGACTTGCTTTTCTCTCCTTGTTTGTCTAGATGAAATCTAATAGGGTTACCTACAACGTAGTATTTCGTGGTACAGCAATAACCAGCAAGGCTTCCTGTGTATATGTATGTGGAATGAGAAAACTTAGGGAGCAGGTAACTACAATAGGAGAAGGAAAATTGTTCTCTCTCTTTTTCAATACTAAGATGTTCTCCTCACACCTAAAGGTAGCAGAAGTCTTAAAAACGAAAACAATTATTGAAGCTATCAAATTCTGCTACTTATATGATGGGAAAAATGGGGTTTTAGTACGCAGAATGACCATGACTTCGAACTAGGTGACAGAGTGGACTCTGTCATATTTGTTTTGACAATCCTTCATAATTTTTTTAAAAACTGTACTCAGCAATAGGGGGCATGTACTCCATGTAGCGGAAATGCTAAGTCACAGCTTGAAGCAGTGATTGAGCACCTGGTGGGAAAGCAGGGCCAACCCAGGGGAGCTCAGATGCATGCAATGCGCCTGAGTGACAGGAAGGGGCGGAGCCAGGATCCATCCCTTCCCAGAGCTCATTGAAGGGTTGGCAGTGGAGGTAAGGGTGTTTTGCTGGAGATCTCTGTGTGCCTGAGGCCTTTTGAAGGTAAGTAGCTTCTTTCCTTTGTTTCTGTGCCTATGGCTGTTGCATTTGAGCAACTCCTCACTTGTTGTAGCCTAGGACTTTACTACTCCAATGTCATTGCTGTGGTTTCCATTGTGTTACAGCACTACACTGTCCACATCTGTTACTAATAATTAGATAATAAATAGTATCATAAAATATAATTATTCTGTAACATCAACATCTACATTATACAAATGTCATCAAGATAGAGCTGCAGGTCTGTGAGCTTTTTGGGGTAGGGGCAGCACTGCAGCACTATCTTTTCCTCAGCAGCTCGGTCACAGGAGCAGAAATCTCAAATACAGTGGCACCCGCTTTTGTAATTATGACATACTGGTGGTGGATGTTATGATGACATAATTGTAGCTGTTCCATTAATTGTGTCTCTCTATCTCGTGATAGAGAAGAGCAGTCACCTAGGAGAAGGCTTAGAGAAGCTGCACCAGTTCAAATAATAACAAATCTAATTCTAAAAGCAAACAGTTGAATTATTTTACATGCCATTTGCTGGCTGTTGTTGCTGCTTAATGACTCTTCTCATAACAGGTATTTTACAAACACGATACCGCCACAGCATTGTGAAAGTGCTTTTCTAACAAGACAATGCTTTCCTTTATCCTCTCAAGTGGCTTGGATCTTTTAGTTCTGACAGAAATGCAACAAATCTAACATGTTATATTGAACCCCTCTAAATATTTCTCTTAGCTCAACATAAGATGTTTGGTCTAAGTTGTAATGCACATTTCCTTGCAACATCTTCTGTGAAATAATGCATTTTTGAATCCTTAAACAATAAGCATTCTGTGGCAATCTCTGTGATTTCCCACCAAAGTACAGAAGAGTTTAAAATAGCAAGTTCAAAGAAAAAAATGGAAGAAAGCCAATCATGTTTTCTTCTTTTCCAGTACTTCACTAGTCTCGAATCTTGCCCACATATAACACATCAGTTGCAGACCAAAAGCGTGCCTCTAAAAGCTCACCCAGCTCCTATCAGCATTAGTGTTTATGCAAAGGATTATAACTCATGAACAAATTACTTTGCAGAACCTACTTACACATTCAAAAAGGATGTTCTAAATGCCTTAAAATACAAAAGATAAACAGTAGAAACACTTCCAATCAGTATCACAGGCTGCTTTGCAAAGCAGTGAAGATGTTAGAGCTGTAATTTGACTGATGATTTTAACAAGCATATATAGAGAGAATGTGTGTGGTGCGTTAAGCTGCATAAAGCCTTTCTTCTAAATCCAGATGTAGGCATTAACGTGCATATTTGAGATGGCATGCTTATTTGCTAAGTGCAAAGATGGTTAGAAAAAGGCTTTCCTGACAGAGGATAAAAGCTGGAGTACTCTTTAATTTTGGTTACTGCCAAGCTTATTTCAACAACCACAATAGTTATTTGGCTCCATACCAAAAAGTGGCAATACAGTACTTATATGTCTATGGATCAAAATTAGATGAAAAATTGCTGTTTCTCATCTCCAAAGCCATTTGCTGCACATTTTATAGGCCTCAAGATGCCTTTTGTAATATGTGATAACAGAGCCAACTGAAGCATCTGCCTGGGAAGAGATTACTTTAATTATGGACTCAATGTCCTATTTTCTGCAAGTGTTCCCCAGAGAATTTCTTACTGCTGGATGAGAGGTGTTATGATGCACATTAAAATCTGCAAATCAAACAAAAGAGGTTGTAAAAGTGAGACAAGGACAGCCATTATGTCTCCAGACTTCTATTCAGTGGTTAAAAAAAGTAACCCTGAATTCTGTAACGATAACTTCCTAATTAATCTAACACCTGTTAAAATAAATTTCCAATAACATGGAGAACAATGAATATTCAAGAAAGTTTTCCTTCTTTCATAATCCTATTATATGCTGTAAATTGATTGATCCACAAGTCTTTGAAATACTTGTTTTCCTTTTAATTTGTTCAACATAGTGGTACTAATGATGTAACATGAAAAAATACAGCAATTAGGTTTCTTGTTAGCTTCTATTTTTGTAGCATGTAAAGTTTCTTGTCATTAAGAATTCATTTGCTTTTCACTGTAGTATCATTGATCACAATTAACTCACTTGATATTAAAGTGGATGTGCTGTATGCTTCTATAGAAATTGTGTAAAATACCATTGATTTAGTACTGTTTAATGGCTATTTAAAATATTTGTCATTCTCTCTTTATCAATTTAAAAAAAAGAAAAGCCTAGAGATCTTCATTAGCAGCTGCTGTAATGATGAGCTAAAAGTTTTTCTTTACACAAAATATGATGGAAGAGCTCTAAAGACAGCTTGGATATGCTGTGACAGCATGTGAAGTACTGGGAAACTTCCCTAAAATTTGTAAGACTGCCAAAATTAAAAGGGAAAATGACATTTCC